>NC_133769.1:179081521-179153733 GCF_003597395.2 Chelonoidis abingdonii | reverse complement strand
GAGTTGTAGCTGTCATGCAGCTGTTACAGGAGGCACTATAGACAGCTGCAATCCACAGGGCCCTGGGCTGGAACCCGGAGTAGAGGGCGGGCCCGGGTTCCCCCCAAACCTCCCCACTCCTGATCAGACACAAGAGAAGTTGACTGAGACTGTGGGGAAGATCACTGAGGTGAGCAAATCTGCCAATAAGCGCAGGATCCACCAAGGTAGAGGAGGAACTTTGTCACACTACCTTCTCCAACCCTCTTTCTTTGACTTTAATAATTGTTTGTGCCACTGCTTTACATCTTTTACAGTTCATTAAATCCTTGCTATTCATTTACTTTTTGCTTGTTTGTATGCCTTCTTTCTTTGCTGGTTTAGAATCTTCATTCCACCGGGGACCTGAACTTCTGACTTTGTGGCAATTCAGTATCTTATGTATAGCTAGGGCTGGCTGCTTCTAGAACTCCCTTTACTATATTATCATGAATTCTTCTAGGTTATCACTTATACAATTGGTACCTAGATACTCAGCACGCTTACTCTTGAAGAGTCCCCAGTTTGCTTTTCTAAGGCTCCAGGTAGGAATTCCTTCAGTGTTTTCAACATTACCTTGGGCTTGATATGTAATTAGCATAGGGAAGTGATCACTTCTCATTCCATCTTCTTTATAGATTTTCTAGTAGCAATTACTTGTTATATTCCTTGTTGCAATTCCCAGATGTAAATATGAAATGGTTCCTTCCACCAAATTAAACCTAGTAGGTGCTCCAGTATTCAATGCCAGTGTGTACAAGTCAATGAACTGTTCCAGGCATTTGCCATTACAAAGAGTTTTCCTGCTTCACCATAATTCATCATGGCTATTAAAGTCTCCACAAATAATATATGGGCTTTTAACATCCTTAACTAAATCTACGAATTCTAGATTGTCTAGTTTTTTACATGGGTTGTAAACATCATAGATTTGTATAAACATACTCTAATTTTGCAGAGGAATCTCACTGTTGTACTCAAAACTTAGGCTGGGTACATCTATTTCATCTATTGTATTATAAATATACAGACCCTTCCTCCTCTTATTTCTCTATCATATCTGCTTACATCATATCCTGAAAGTCTAAACATGAGCTCTCACTAACCATGTTTCTTGTACACATATCACATCAGGTTTGTTTTCCATTTCAAAAACAGTTTTCTTTAATTCCTGACCATGTGTCATTAAACGATGTGCATTCCAGAAAAAAAAGTTAGAACCAGTTTATTAAACTACATTACCATCTTCATTTAAAATTGCATGAATGCAGTCTAGCAAGAGCTTGCCTATATACAAATACTTTTCTGCCACTTTTGTTATGTTTATTCTTTCAGTTTTCATCCCTGTCTGTGAAGTGCAATTACCTCCGTCATAAATGCTATTAATCTCTGCCTACAAGCAATACATCTTCATCTATTCCCCTTATATTATCTCTCCTGCCTTGAGCTACGTGTTGGTGTACCAGTACTCTTCCCTCACTGCTATTTTCTTCCTTCGCCACATTCCACTGTAAACCTCTTTTAGTAACTTCTGCAAAGGATATTTTATGGATAGTTAATTTTCTGTCTCTCTCTAGGTTGTTCCACTGCCACACACCCTTTGTATGCTGCACTATGCTTATCTCCACAACTGCTGCATTTCACTGCTGTTCCTTCCATACAGTTCTCATTTGAGTGGTCTCTTCCATATTTACCACACCAGGGCCGGCTCCAGGCCTCAGCGCGCCAAGCGCGTGCTTGGAGCGGCATGCCACGGGGGGCGCTCTGCTGGCTGCTGGGAGGGTGGCAGGCGGCTCCAGTGGACCTCCCACAGGCGTCCCTGCAGAGGGTCCACTGGTCCCGTGGGACCGGCGAGTGGCAGAGCGCCCCCCGCGGCGTGCCGCCGTGCTTGGGGCGGCGAAATGGCTAGAGCTGGCCCTGTACCACACCTCATCTTTCCTGTACAGACAGCCATCAAATGCCCAAATCTTTGATACTCATAGGATGTGAAAGGAGCCAAGATATAGTATATCAGCTCTTCTGGTTTAAACCATATATTAACCCCATCAGGTAACACTGACCTTTAAATGTTATTCAGATGGCTGTGCACAGTTTAGGTTCTCCTCTTATGCTAATCAGTCGCTTAATAAACAACACATGGTCCTCACCTATTTCCCTCTTAATTTTGTGCTCAGTTGTGCCTAGTGGAACCCCATACATTACCCCTCTTGCTTCTGTCAGACATTAGGTGGTAGTCAAATTACTTTTATTTTCCCTAAAATTGTAGTTTTAAGAAGTTTTTTTTAGCCTGTTCCTTATACGTACATTCTATTAAAAAGTCTCCACCCTGCATTCTTTTATCTCTTAGTATCTCTCTGATACTTTACCTAATCCATTCCGCTGTTTTCAAATGATTAACATCTTCTGCTCAAGATTTGATAATTATATTAACAATTCCCCTTACTCTCTTTTCCACCCCTCTGCTCCCTCTTCCTCAGAGATAATTCTATTCCCTTTTTCTTCTCTCTAATCTGAAGCCATCTTTATCCCTTGCTTTTTTGCCATCATTTTCCAGCATAACTTCCAGCCTCTCCCTCTCAGCCTGTATTTCCAGCTCTGTTCAGCAAGCCACCAGCCCAAACCACCCCCTGAGTTCTGAGCCCCAACTCTCAGTCCCGCCGGCCAGCTGAACCTGGCCCAGCCCCCAGCCCCTTCTGTTCTCAGCTTTATCCATTTGTACAGGCCCAACCTGCTGCTTCCGAGCTGAACTTCATCTTCCATCAGGCTTTACTGATCCCTGGCTCCACTCCAGGTGCAGCATGTGAGATTAATTGACCTAACAACCTGCTCTGCCTTGTTACGTTAGTTAAAATCATTGGGCCAAATTCATATAAATGGGTTTAAGCTCTCTGAAATGAAGGGCTTTGCGCTTGCTTACACTGGTGCTGGATTTGTACTAATGACTGCAACCCGGAAATCTGCCTTGCGGAACTAACTCCAGCCAACCAGCTGTTACCAGCTTTGAAGCCAAAGGGAGACCACAGGAATCTGCCTAAAATAATCTGCACCCATCTCAACAGCAAAAAGGTTTTTGCGATTGGCGTTTTAACTAAAAGGTTGGTGGGGCCTGTCATGGCTGCAGGGCTAGCTGCTCCCCAATCTGACTATGCCCCCTTAGGCATCAGGCTTCATGCTTTTGCCTCTCCTGGGGTGGAATTCCACAATTCTTCCACTCTCAGCCTGAGTGTAAGCGAGGCCTATGTCTACATTACATAGCTTTTAGCGACACGACTGTCACTACAACCATGCAGCTAAAAATCACACAATGTAGCTGCTGTTTGTCGGCTCTCCTGCTGACAAAAAACTTACGCCCCCAACGAGCGGCGTTCGCGTTGTCAGCAGGGGAGCGCTCCTGCCAACAATGTGATGTTCACACTGGCACTTGTCGTGACAAAACTTTTGTTTTTCAGGCAGGGGATTAACATCCCTGAAAGCCAAAAGTTTTGTTGTGCAATTGCCCCTGTAGACGTAGCCTTACACTATGGGGTTATGCTGCTATAGTACGGTGACCCGTATAGTCTCCGTAGTGCCGCCATAGCCTTAGATCAGGCCCTGTGCTACAGCACCTCGGGTATCAACTGAGCTTGCCCAGCACGTCTGAGTTTGGACACCTGCAGTTCATATCTTTGGTCGTCCATGACCAATGGTGTCCAGTGACAAACATCTTAAAAGCAGTGTATTGTTTATTTCAACAATAGGAACAAATTCAGGGAGAGGATTTTTAAAAGCAAACAGTCTACATGCCTGTCTCTCTTATCCAAGGCTTACCATCCCCTGATGATAAACTAGTCAGGCATAACTTCTTCAGACCCCTCTGTCGGGGCTTATGCCTTTTGTCTGGTCCCCAGAACAATGACCTCCCTCCCCATCTCTCAAGAGAGGCCTGTCAGAGTTCCTGTGTTCTCCTGGGTTTTGGTCCTTCGGGACAAAACTAGAGTTGCACATTGTCTGGGGAGAAGGTAAAGCCTTGAAAGTCAACAGTCCTGGCACTGTTCCTTAACCCCCCTCTCATTTGCTATGAGGCAGCGTATCTTGAATCATTCTTTCACTTTCTTAGAGCTCCCTATTAAACTAAACAAACAAGTTTATACAGTAAGCATCCCAATAACCAGATCAACATACAGCATTCATAAGTATTACACAGCAGCTCCAAATCCATCACAGGACCTGTTCACAATTAATAAAACAATATGGATTTATTTCCATGTTTGAGCCCAAGAATAGCCTCCTGTTACACAGTGCAGAAGTGCTAGCATTACCAATGCACAGAAGGGGTCAGAAGCTAATACAGGCAGGTAGCTTTCACAGAAAGGGAATGTATTCGCGTGGGTACAGAGCAGAATTAGAAGCTGGAAAGAGAAATCTCCCCTTCTTAAAAAGCTTCTGTGCTCTCCGTACATTATTTTCCATTCAGAGTCTCATCCTACAGTCCAAATTCTCGCTGGATTTCAGAGTAGAAGCCTCGGGATAAGGTCTAAGTGCTGCCTCCAGGTGAAAAATCCCTATGGAGTGATAAGTGCAACTGAGGAAGCCTCCCTGACCCACCTACCCCCCAAACATCACTTCAGCAAAGGTCCTCGGCAGGCTAGGATTTCCAAGGGCTTTTAGGAGTATTTCAATGAAAGCATAATGGTTATATTCCATCTGAGGCCAAATTCTGCTCGCAGTCACACAAGTGTAAATCCAGATGGACTCTACAGATGTCAATGGCACTACTCCAGATTCACACCATTTCAGCAGAGAGCAGAATTTGACCATAAGGTAAAGTTGCACAATATCAGCCCTGTCTTTCCCCACCCTCATTTACAGCTTTTTTTTTCAGCGGAGGGGGGTTTTTCACAGTGCCACACAGAAAGAAAAGCAAAAGCATCTGTCTTCACATTAACCCAAAGGAAAACTTGAGACAGAATTTTCCACTTCAGCCAAGACATCATCTTAATACTATTCAAGCTGGGAGCATCTTCAGGGCTTTGTCGTCTTAGTCAGAAAGGAATGCTCTAAAGATTGAGTTTTAATATTAAAAAAAATTTCTTTGAACTCCTAAGATTTCTTGGTGTGTGTGTGGCTCCTGATAGAGATAGTCATTTGAAGAAGAAGGAAAAAAAAAATCTATTCCCTCTTGGTTTGTGTCACTGCTTGATTGCGCTGCAGTTTTACCAGGGAAATTATTGGTGGGGAAAAGGAGTTAGACAGCATTTCCCTGACAGCGGCTTGTCAGCCCTGTTCATTTAGTGTCAGGGAAAGAGCTGCATTTCATGTCTTCAAAGCACCATTCTGATACCCCAGAGGAAAAACACACACACACACACACACGCCCTACTTCCTCAGCACAGATACAGCTATACATCCACACAGCCTACTCTTCAACAAGAAAAAAATACAGCTACACACTCGCTACATGCACACCTACATCCTACTTCCTCACAAACACCTTCTGCACACCGTTGCGCAATTATAGAGCTAGATGGTTCTTTAAACCAGTGTCCTCACTGAAAGCTCGTCAGTGGCAGCTCCCAGAGCTGTTATGCTTGAAGTAGGCAACGTGCCTACTAAACACTGGGGAAGTACACACAAAAGGGAGTAGTAGCAACAACTGTTGTAGGGTGCAACATATGCTCTCAGCCTCCACAATCATTCAACATCATTGGTTGGTGCTGAGGTGTGGGGAAGTTGGGCATGGTTCTCACATATCCTTAACAAGATATGTGGACTCTCAGTCCATATAAATAGTAGACTTTTAAACAACTACTGACACCAAGAGGCTTACACACCACTTGAGTTCCAGCTTTGTCTCTTTTGTTTGCCTGGAATGCTAAAAAACACTAAGAGACATTTAGTGGCTGAATAATGTACTGCAAGTGAATAACATGCAATTACCTACCCTGTACCCTTCAGCCCCCTTGTGCATATACATTATTATACAGTCTTCAATTACATATCTCTTTGTCCCAATTTACTTCCCTTTCCCCTCAACATTTGAATCACGCAGCTCCTTCCTTCACATTGCCTGGGCCCAGCATGCAGCGTACTGAAAGCACAGGAGAGACAGGGTAGCTGCTTTCAGTTCTGGTGCCTGACTCTGGTATGGCCTGCAGCAGCCCAGACTCCAATTGCAGGGAAAGTACTGCTGAGCCCCAGGTTGGAGCATGCTCCATGTGAATGGAATCTTTGGGGCAATATAGCTACACTCTAACAAGTTTGTAATCATGTGCTACTCCTGAGGGAATTCTGTGCCACTGTGTGTGAACAGAATTCATGTTCCATGTAGATTTCTTTGCTTCCCCATCATTTTCTGCAAGGAAGCAAAGGAAAGGTGCAAAAGCGGTCACATGCCTCTCCCCAGTAGTGTGGGCATGTCATTTCGGGTTCCCGGAGTAGTTGGCAGAGAAGTAAATAACTGCAAGGCAGCGCTGGGGACACCCCAGGTGGTGGCTCCTACCCTGTACCAGGCTCACCTGCTAGTCCCAACTAGGCTGGGGGCAGGGGAGGACAAGACTTCCTCTCCCCCTGCAAGGAGCAGCCGGGCCAGGGCTGGATCATCCTCCCTACACACAAACAGAAATCTCTCCAGCTGCAGAAAGCTCCACATTTCTCAGCTGCAGGGGGAGGAGTCACTGTACAGGGAGCTGCTCCACCATCTGCCCAACCCCCATGCATTTCGACCTCCCCAGACCCCCTCCCCAAACCCCTACCCCACCAAGTCTCACCCTCTGAATCCAGAGCCCCCCATATTCAGACTCCCTGTGAGCCCCACCGCTCTGCATCCAGACCCCTCCATACCCAGACCCCCAACCCCTCACACCCAGAACCCTCCCACTGAGCCCCGCAGACCTGAACCCTCACCCCACCAAGCCTCATCCCCTGCATCTGGAACCCCCAGCAACCAGATCCTTCCCCACTGCGGAACCCCATCCCCAGATTCTCCCTGCATCCAGATCCCCACAGATGCATCTAGACCACCCCTTGCTGAGCCCCCCACAATCAAACCCCACCCCAATGAGCCCCACCCCCTGCATCTGGACTACCCTTATGAGCTCCTTGAACCCCCATTCCACTGAGCCCCAACCAGCTGCCTCCAGACCTCCACACCGCCAAGCCTCACTCCAGCACCCAGACCCTCCTGCTGAGCTCCCCACACCCATATACCCCCTGCCAAGCCTCATCTCCCCATACCCAGACACCTCCCCTCCCCCTGCTGAGCCCCAACCACCCTCATCTGGACCCCCTGCAGAGTTCTATTCTCTCTGCACCCAGAACCCCACCATCCCAATGGGCCCCTGTGCATCCAAATCCCTCTGCAACCAGACCCCCAACCGAGCTGCCCACACCCAGATTGCCTCATACCCTCTCACCCGACCCATGACTCCCTTCCCTCACCCATGAAATGCAGTCATTGCTATAGTGGAAGACAGCAAACCAGCATATTGCACAACGGCGGATGGGAGAATAGTTCTGCTGAGAACCCTGAGACAGTCTCTTTTTCTTGTGAGAAGGGCCATACTGGTTCCCCGACAGCTACTGATTGTGTCAGAGCAGAGCATTTTCCTGCACTCCTACCCTGCTTCTCAACTGCTGCCCTTCCCACACAACTCTACACTTGAGGATTTGGAGCTCCCCTTCAGAACCGTTTTCTTCTCGAGTGAAATAGCTGCTTCATCTTTAATACTTTTATTTTTATACCCACCCATTTCTCTCTCCCTCAAAATTGAAATACATAGAACCAAGGAGAGACAAGGTGGGTGAGGTAACATCTTTTATTGGACCAACTTCCGTTGGTGAGAAAGACAGGCTCTTGAGCTTACACAGACCACAAGAAAAGTCCTGTGTAACCTTGAAAGCTAGTCTCCCTCACCAACAGAAGTTGGTTCAGTAAAAGGATATTACCTTGCTCACCTTGTGTCTCCAAGATCCTGGGATCAACACCATTGCATACATACACCCAAGGACCAGCATTTGTTCAAAACCTTTTAGGGCTAGTGGAGACAGGGACCCAGTGTGCAGCTGGATTCAGGTCATCATACACTGGGTTTCCCAGGCAACCAAGATGCTTAAGGTCCAGGTGGCAGTTACAAGGAGTAATAGCTTTTGAAACCAAAAATATACATATTTTGTCAGTTAGTGTCAGGACTTCTCTTGAGATAGGCAGGTGGATCAAAAGGAAACTCTGTGGAGGGTTGATTAGTCTGTAAACAAGGTAGACTGGGGACTACGAAGAACATACCCTGCTACTTGGGGACTTGCACTATTTTTCTAAGCCCTTATAATAATTTTTCTAGAACCACCTTTCATCTAGGACCTTAAAGCAGTATGCAAAAAAGTAATTAAGACACATAACACCAGAGAGCTGATCAGATACCATGGCAATAGGAAGGAAAGTAAATGGTGTTGGACCTACTCTACAATTGGGGAAACTGGAAGCAGGGGCACATGACTTCCCCCAGGCTACCCTGTGAGCAAGTGGCAGATTGAAGATTAGAATCTTAGAGTTCTGAGTTACAGGGTGTCTCTTAACTGCTCAAACCAATAGATAATACTGATTCTCTGGCTAGTCTTTTCTGTAATGTTTTGTGGGTCTTATGGCCAAATTCATCTCTGTGCCAGAGGCGTGTGTGTGGTGACAGAGGGTTTACATCACCTTTGTGCCTCACTTATCATGGGCTGGCTGCCTTGTGCCCAGCTACCATAGTCCGTAACAGCTCTTCTGGTAACCAGGAGTAACTAGGCCATTGGATGATGCTGGCCATACCTCCCTGCCAACTCCCTTACCCCGTCATCCCATGCTCCAGCCCCCAAAGAGAAGGTTCCTACAGAAGGTGGCCCAGAGCCAGCTATGCCTACCAGGGACTTCCTCAGGGAAAAAGTGAGCCTGTAGGGGCCGGTACTCCGTACCAGTAAGAACCCGCACCGGCCCATACCCAACCCACATTAAAGTGCTGCCATGGCAACACTTTAATGTCTCTGTCCCTTTTGCCTCCTCTGTTGGGGACCCTGCTGGTAGGGTCTGTACTGGCAGGGTCGCTGATGGGGGAGGCAGGGGGAGGAAGGGAGGGAACAGCAACGTTTTAATGTTGCTTTAAAGTGCTTTAATGTTGCTGTGGCTCCTCCCCCTCCCCCCGTTGGTGGGGCTGCTGATGGGGGGGGGACAGCAATGTTAAAATGCTGCTGTGGCAAAGGACCCTGCAGCACTTTATGTCCCTGCCCCTTTTGTCCCCCCTAGCCGCTGATGGGGGTGGGGGCAAAGGGAGCAGCTGCCCTGGGGCTGGCCATTTAAAAGGGCCCAGGGCTCTGGATGCCATGCAGCAGCGGTCTCCGGAGCTCCAGGCCCTTTAAATTAACACAGGAGCCCTGTGGGGTGCAGGCCAAAGGCTGGCTGGGGGATGCTGACCCCCAGCCCCGTACCGGTAAATGTCCAGTTACTTTCAGCCCTGGACTTCCTCCTAGGTCAGGAAAAAGGCTGTTTTCCAAAGTGACATTTCCCTTCTATTCTCAAACAGTTGCATGGGTGCAAAGATCCAACTGCTAAACAACACTGGCATAACGGGTTTACTCACTTCTTCCTGGAAGAGGAACAAAGGTGTGAGGTGTGTCTTACAAACCAGAAAGTTTTTAACACAAGCCTCTGAGGCTTACAGACACAGCATTGCTGTGGTGTGGGTAGAAGGAGGCTGTAGCAATCAAACATGTCCATGTTTATTCTCCCCCCCCAATTTTTTGCTTCAGAGAAGCTGGACCATGGAGCTGTGCATGTTCATCTTCTCAAAATGGAACTTCTGCATTTCGTTTCACAGCAAAGTTGTTTGGAAATTGAATATTATATTGTAATAAAAGGAAGTGAAAATTGGGAAAAAATGTTTTATCTGTTGATCAAATTGAAATGTTTCAATTGACATTAAAAGAGCATTTTTGGAATTTCATTTCATGGGAAAATTTAGAAGTTTGGTATGATCCAGAGTGAAGACAATTTTCAAAACATTTCCAATCAGCGATAGTTAAAATGCCCGGCACGTCAGAAAGCTGGCTGCGCTGAGCATGTGAAGATGTAGCACTTTTGGAAGTTGTCAGCCTCAGCAAGAAAGATAAACAGGCTCCGCGCCCTGTTTGTTCTGCAAACAAACAGGAGCTGAAAGTAGAGATGGGGAAAGCAGTTTGGCAGACAGTAAGACTCCCCTTTAGCCTATTAAATACTTAGCTGTTGCCACTGGTACTACACAGTGGAGTCTGCAACTTCTCCTTGGAAACAGCTGGGATAACTTTAACAGTCTCCATCAGAGAGGCTGTTCTCATGATATTTTGAGATGGTAATGAAGTGCCAGAATTCCCAACAAAAAGCCTGTTCTCCAGAGATTCCATCCAACGTAGCTATAACGCTCTGAGCACCCTTGGTTCTGGGACAGAAGAAGTTTGGACAGTTTGGAGGCACATCCCAACAATCTAAGGTGAACTCTGAACAGGACCAGACTTAGGGAAAATGGTGCCCTGAACCCAGCTGCCTCCCCACCCATCCCTCATTGCCCCTGGCCCCCATTGCTTCCCATAGCCCCCCACCCTTCCCCCATTGCCCCTGGCCCCATTGCCTTCCATAGCCCGACATCCATCCCCCATTGCCCCTGGCCCCCATAGCAGTGCTTAATTTGTGCCGCGGCTGAGCCCTGGCATCTCCAGGCTTGGTAGTTCATAGCCCCAGCACTTTGGGCTCCTGGCCAGTTGTTTACCTGCCCCCTGCCCCCATTGCCCTGAGCTCCCTTCCATGACCTCACACCCCATGCTCATCCTGCTCATTGCCTCTTGACTATGGCACCCTTCTGACCACAGTGCCCTGGGTGGTTGCCCACATTGCCCAACCATAAGGCTGGCCTGACTCTGAACTTCTTGGGGTTCACCCATCACAAGCAGGAAGTGCTGCAGAGCTGAAGTGTTATAGTGCTAGGCGAGAGGTAGATAGCATTAGTGAACTTTGAAGAGAAAAGGACTCATCTATGGCTCCTCAACAAGATGGAAGTTTAATCCAGTGTGAGGCCAGTAAGTGGAGCACAGTGAGGGACCCCGAGGGAAGCAAAGGGCACCTTCCCCCAACTGCTGGCAGCCATCCAGAAAAGTACATTAAAAGACCTTTGCGATGAATCCAGGTGACCAGACCCTGGACAGGCACCTTAGTATCAGAGTAAGGACTAGAGAGATTTTTGTTAAGGCCATGCACCTTATTCCCTCTGGAGAAGTGGAGTAGGATGGGAATGGATCAGGTGTTCAAGTCCCATATCCTGACAGCTGCTGCACAGATCACATCAAAGCCAGCCAACAACGTAGGAAGTGCAATCTCCTTAGGGCTAGGCTCCCCAGTTAGTAATTAGCTCCTACTTAGAAACACAGGCCTTAAAAAAGTCCTGTCACATCCAGTTCTGAGCACCTGTGTGACCCGATAACCATAACCTCGCTTGAGCAGCTTCAGCAGAGTCAGGTGGCAAAGTAAATACCTCAGCAGCAGCAGAGGATGATCAGTCTCTCCCTTGGCATCAAGGCTGGAGGAGCTTTTTATAGACGTTATTAAGTGAGAGTGCTGTAAGGGTATGTCTACATTGCAATTAAACAGCTGTGGCTGGCCATGCCAGCTGCCTTGGGCTTGCTGGGCTCAGAGTTAGAGGCTGTTTAATTAGGGTTCAGATGTTGGGGCTCAGGCTGCAGCCTGAGCTCTAGGAACCTCCCAGGATTCTATAGCCCAGGCTCTAGCTCAAGCCTTAACATCTACACCACAATTACAGCCCCTTACTCCAGGTCCCATGAGCCCACGTCAGCCGGCACGGGCCAGCTGCTGCTATCTAACTGCAGTGTAGACACACCTTAAGTGAATCCAGACAGAATCTGAGTCCAAGCAAAGTGTCACAAACGGATACCATGTAGATAGCACAGATTAAAACCAAGCGTGGACCAGGGTTGCATCAGTCTTTCCTGAAAAGCCTCTTGATCAACAGAACCTTGTTCTTACCAATGTCAGGCTCCAATTAATAGTATGCGTCAGTGATAGAGGGGTCTGCCATTTAGTTATTTTTTTTCATGCCTTAGAAGTCAGGTCTGCACACAGCGATTTGTAGCACAGGGACTAATAGTGATACATTGTGCTTCTTAGCCAAAGAACCATAAAGGTGCATGGCAAACATTAACTGTAACTGCAGCTAGCACTGTAAAATATTATTACCCCAACCTACAGACAGGCAAGTAGGCATGACCAGCTGAGATGGCGTACCAGCCAGGGTTCCTCCACTCTAGTCACTAATATGCCCTATCACAAGTCTTGAGTACAAAGGACATGGACCTGCGTTGTAATGTCTGAATACTATGTGACCTGGCTAACAGCATTGTTACTGCATGGTTATATAGCTATTGGGGTAGTTACTGTCTGAGTATATTGGGTGAAAATCAGGAGGGCTGCAAGGAAACAGAAAGGCAAAACAATGACTCTAGATAAGACACCACCAAACAACGATGGGGGCTGTTACAGGACAGTGGGAGAGCCATTGGTGCTAAGGAGACCAGCTTAGCCTCCCTGTGAGCCCATCAAACAGGTTTGGACAAGCAGGGCAAAGAGGCCGGAAACCTCTATGCTGCAATTAAAAACCTGCAGCTGGCCTGTGCCAGCTGATTTGGGCTCATTGGGCTCAGGGCTTTCTAACTGCATTGTAGATAGGGTGACCAGACAGCAAATGTGAAAAATCAGGATGGGGGTGAGGGGTAATAGGAGCCTATATAAGAAAAAGATCCAAAAATCAGGACTGTCCCTATAAAATCGGGACATCTGGTCACCCTAAGTGTAAATCTCTGGGCTCATGCTGGAGCACAGGCTCTAGGACCTTGCATGGCGGGGCTGCAGCCTGAGCCTGGAAGTCTACACTACAATTCAACAGCCCCTTAACCCCAACCCTGCTAGCCCGAATCAGCTGGCACAGGCCAGCTGCAGGTTTTCAACTGCAGTGTAGCCATACACTGAGAAAACAAAGTAACTCTGGTTGGATACAAAGAGAGGGACTGTCAGCTGTGTTTATAGACCACAGTTCTGTTTAGAGGGGGAAAAGTATAAACAGCATTTACACAGATCATAAAAAGATTAACTTACTTAGAACTTAAAACTCTTCAATTCTGTGATCACTCTAGGGAGGCTCAGGGCTGAGTTTCGCAAGTTTCCAGGCTGATGCTGCAGAGTGGGACGGGGAGCGAGGGGAAAGGTTTGCTTGGCCACTGCTGGAGAAGGAAAGTGGAAGACAGGACTATTGAGTCCCTGGCAGGCAGGAAAAGAACTCACGGTGTGATCTCAGGCAAGTCACTTTGACACTCAGGCAATTTATTCCCATCTTATAGACGTGGACAATGATCCTTCCCCGTCTCTCTGAAGAACTCTGAGATCCAATTGAAAGGCACTGAAGAGCAGTTATTTTTAATAACTCCTTCTGAGTCATTTTCTCCACTGGCACTGCAGAAGCAGTAGGTGGCATCAGCAGATTGCCCTCTTCCTGGTGTCTTCAGCCAAGGGATTACTGCCATTCTCCACCCTGAGTGGTCCCAGGGAAGATGGAGTGAGTACTCATTAGCAGATGTAGGAGAGTGGAGAAAGAAATCAGAACATTTCATTTACTGTTATCTCTAATCCTCGGCTGGTTTTCTTCAATAGCGCCTCACATTTTGAAGATTTCTTCTAATTCCTTCCCCATAAGAAACGATTGTTATTTTTAGATCCCACTTATAGTGGCATTTTTAGACCATCCAGATTCCCACTCCTCAGTCCCTCCGTTTTTTCCCCAATCTCTTCCCTGCTTATGCTCTCCTCACCCCCGTAGTTAGGGGTGGGTGAGCTGCTTTGGATATAGAAAGCCCCCTGCCGCTTCATCTGCTTTTGGGCCCAGCTTCAAGCCAAACTTTGAGACTCAGGCCTGGTCCACACTATGACGTTAAATCGATTTTAACAGCGTTAAATCGATTAAACGCTGTACCCGTCCACACTACAGTGCTCTTTAAATCGATTTAAAGGGCTCTTTAAATCGATTTCTGTACTCCCCCAAACGAAGATAATGCGAAAATCAGTATAATGCAATCGAAAGTGTAGTGTGCAAAATCCGACGTATGATGATGACCTCTGGAGGTATCTCACAGTGCACTCCGACCGCTCTGGACAGCAATCAGAACTCAGGCACGCGCCAAGTAAACGAAAAGGCCGCTAACTTGAATTCAAATTCCGTGACCAGCGTGGAGCGCTTGATCCGCCAGGTGACCACTGGCAGGCATCAGCAGGATAACAATGCATTCTAGAATCGAAACAAGCTCAGCATGGACGCACTAAGTATGGACTGATCGCTATATGGGACGGAAGGAATTCAGTGCTTAGACAAACTCCGTTCTAAAAGATGAAATGAAAAAATTTGAAAAAATTTCAAAGGCTATGCTGGAGAAAGGCCACAGCAGGGACTCATTGCAATGCAAGTGAAAGTTAAGGAGCTAGACAAGCATACAGAAACCAAAGCACAAACGGAAGATCAGAGAGGTCAAAAAACTTGCCGCTTCTACGCTGAGCTGCATGCAATTTAGGGGGGGCGTCCCACACCCCCCCCTTGTCCGTGGATTGCACGAGTGGGGGGTCATAATCTCAACCTGGCAGAGGATTCAGCAGAGGGGAAGATGAGGAGGGGAAGAGGATAACGTTGCACGAGCACACAGGCACAACTCCATTAGTCCAAACAGCCAGGAGCTTTTGTGACCCAGACGGAATTACCACCCCAGCCCTCCCAAGCCACAGCCAAACGTGAACCATGGAACGACCTCTGGAGTGTATTTGTAAATATAAAACATGGTTTAACAAGCAAGCGTTTTTAATGATGATTGCCATCAGGCTTGGATGCATTTGCAGCCAGTAAAGTTACAAAGCTGGAGCATGCTGGGAGAGGGAGAAATACGCTGAGCGTTGCGAGCAGGAAAACTTCAGCTACCATCCACGCGGGCGCGGGGGGGGAAGGAGGGTGATGTCTTATCACTGATAGCAACATGCGGTGGGGGAGGAATATAGAAAACCTCTTAATAGGAAAGAGGCAGGGTTGGCGTCTGCTGCGCCTGTTCATATAAAAGGCATCATAGGGCACTTGGTCATATGAAGCGCTGGGAAGTCCAAGAATAAAGCCTTACCATGTCCGCATGACAGATGAAGTATGGATGCGATCGGTCTCGTGAAGATCTGCAACCACGAGCAAGCACTCAATTTAAAAGGATCAATGCCTCTACTAGTGAATCGGAGAGTGTGCAGAAGTAAGGGAATAGTGTAGTCTCACTGCAAGAGTAAGCACAAATTATCGTTTACATACTTCCTCCCGCTTTTCCTCCCATGCAGGCTCCACAGTCTTACCGAGCCTCCCTATCACCACCGAAGGGCTACAGCTCACATAAGGCGTAGGAAAGAAACGGAAAAGACGCGAGATGAAGATGTCCAAGGGAGGGGTGGAAGGCAGGCTGGGGAAGGGGTGAAGTAGGGGGAGTGAAGACTGTCGCGGGCGTTTGTTTGAGGCCGGTGGGAGCCCCCGGCTGCGGCGGGTGGTGGCCGGGGGCTTAGCTGGGACTGAGCAACCCCTGGAAAGTGGAACTGACACTGTGCGGGAGGAAGATAAGCCTAGTTGGTCACCACCATTTAAACAGGCAGAAAAACCCACATGATTCTGTCACCTTAAAAGAGCTTGAAAATAGCACCGGTATATAACAGCTTTCACTTGGCTCTTCCAGAGATTTTTAACATTTGCAAGGAAAATAAAAACTTAACTTTTTTAAAAAACGAAAATCATTACTGAATGAAAAAATCCATGAAATCTAGTTGAGGGGGAGGAAGTGTTTGTCACGAGTGTAAAATGAGCAAGATAATCGATTTTAGAAAAAGGATACAAAATGTCTGTATCACCTCTAGCACCAGAGAAGCAATACACCACACATTAGGCCTTGTTCATCTCGCTAAACAAATCAAAGAAGTAAGACCCAGTTTTGTCGACAGCCGCAATGAAAGAGCTCCAAATCAGAAAAAGTGGAGAGGACAGCTACAAAGTACAGCAGGAAAAGTCTTCCGAGTGATAGGCATACAGAGAAACAGAGGGAAAGTGAAGACGCTAGAGATGAGTAAGTGGTCGTCAAGGAGACAACAGTGTAAGGACTACAGATATTATCAGCGGTGGCGGCCATGCAAAACCTAAGAAGAAAGCTTCTCCCGGCGTGCCTTACAAAATAATAACCAATCGAGCCGCGGAGAGCAGATAGAGGCAGTAGCACACCTTTTTGTGCGACGAAAAACAGATCGGAGCAGATGAAGCACGTGCAAGGCGCTAAATACTATTGTTACCTCCAGTTACCACACTAGTCTCTAGTCCTTCAACCCAGACGTGTAGAACAGACATGCTGGACCCAGCTCGCGGCACAACTGACGCAACTCACACCAATGCCCCGCAGAATAAGCAAGCCAAAGGCTGTCATTAACAGAAATGCGTAATAACACTTACTCCTCCTATCCTCCTCCCAAACCCATACTGTAACAGCAGCCGACCGCTGTGCAGCCGCGTCAGAAATATTCCATGCCTCTTTTTAATATATTATGTGTAAAACAACAGAAATACACTCAAAAGGGAGGGCGGAGAGTTGCAACCTAGGCCGATCTTTGAATACAGAAGACAACCGCAATATTTAAATGAACGAACACGGACACTAGAGTCTTCTTAAGCAAGTCTGAACAAAGGAGGGTCGTGTTCCTACAGGGAACGATCAATTGAAGGGGTGGGCTTAAGGAACAACACATGCATCACAGCCTCCCTCTTTAAAACAAAAGCCCAGCGCAAGAGTTTTACCGAAATGCCGGAGACCAACTTCGCTTCTAGAGCCTCTTAGTGCAGAGCACAGCTCATCAGCACTCTGCCTCCTAGCTGAACATGGATGGAACTCGGCAACACGCCTCGTCGCTCCTCGGCGATAGGCTACAACGTGAGTCTTCCCAAGTGTGCGCTTGCCCTCTGAGCGTCCATCCAAGCAGCCCAAACTGAGAGTCTCGCGCCGCTACAGAGGAGCACACAAACGATCGAGGAGAATAACCTAATCAAGGCAGCTAGTCCACATAAGAAAAACATGGACATTTGGGTTGCTGAGGTCTAGCCCGAGTTAAAGTTAATTCTTTGTGGCGATTCGTTGCGAAAGAGAGAGTCTTATAAACGGCAAAATACCAGCGTCACACACAAAAACCACCAACCTTGCAAGCTTTGCCATGTCAGCACTGTAGATTAGAATACAACTCCTGACAACTGTCCACGCGCTCAAAGTCATGCTCAGCGACCGATACGACAATCAAGGGGTAGACAGAGTTGTGGTACACCCAAAAGAAAACAGCACAATGCGAGACTCCCACAAACTCTGTTACTGTCTCTGCAGAGCCTGGAACATACTTCTGCAACGCCGAGCTGAGGAAGCCATCCTTAGTAAGCGACCTTCACGCGTTTACACAAAAGTGTACTGCTTCGGCAGACAACGAGCCGTCCCTCATGGAATACTCTTTGGCCACTGGCATTAAATACTGACACCAAATAGTGAGCACTGATTAGCGTCTGAGGACAGGTCACCGTGATGACGACGAATGTCGCAGTGCTTGACAGCACCATGAAAATACCTAGCGACATGGTATCGATTTGGTTCAACCGAACTGGTAAGTGCGCCGGCGCTGGTTGAGCCGGGCCATAGCAGTAATGATATTGTCCTAGTCGGGTTCTTCACCTTCCAAGGTAAACCCCACCATTGAAGCGAACAACAGCAATGCACCTACCACCTAGGACCATGGCTCATCGTCTCTCGCAGAGTCACAACCTTTGGCAGCAAAATCAGCAATGAACGCATGCTAGGCGACATGAGTCAACAGCAGCACCCAGCAAGAGAGAGTCTCCCACTTGGTACCAAAGTGACTTTATTTGATCTCCTCTACTAGAGCGTAGATGCTTGGCTGGACTTCCACGTTAATTCCTAAGGGCAGATGCCAACTCTGCTGTTCCCTACTTAGAGGATGCCGAGCAGACGTCCGCGAGTTGATGAGGGTGATTAGACGGACAAGTTAGACAGAGGAGAAAGACGCAAATCACGCATAGATTTGCTATGTCTAACAAACACAGCATTAGCCCTTGTAACACGAATGCTAAGCAGTCGCTGTTAGACGAAATTTCGACGAACCGCTGAATCGTCCCCAGCAGCCGAAAACAGAAGGCCGGTCCGCACGCAGCTGGCTTTCCCCCCCCGCACCGGCAAATCCGGTCATGGGGCCCGCCCTCGCGCCACCCGCCCTACAGGATACTCCCTCAAACACGCAGGGGCCGCTCGTACACGGCATAACGCAAAGAACCACGCACAGCACAGGTCTGCTTTCGTCTGCCAGGAAACGTTATGCCTCCTGCCCATGCGTTCCTCCTCTAGCCAGTCAATGTTCACCAAGGAAGTCAACAAATCGCGAGGGTTACAACGTCACGATCGTTTACTCAGAGACCAACAGGGTCCATGCTTGCTGTGCTATGGCTTTTGCTCAGTTCACTCAGGGAAAAAGGCGCGAAATGGTTGTCTGCTGCTTTCACAAAGGGAGGGGTGAGGCTGTACCCAGAACCACCCGCGACAATGATTTTTGTCCCATTAGGCACTGGGCTCTCAACCCGGAATTCCAAGGGGCGGGGGAGACTGAGGGAACTATGGGATAGCTACAGAATAGCTACCCACAGTGGACGGCTCCAGAAATCGACCCTAGCCTCGGACCATGGACGCACACTGTCGAATTAATGTGCCTAGTGTGGACGCGCACAATCGACGTTATAATACCTGTTTAATAAAACCGGTTTTAGCTAATTCGAAATTATGCCGTAGTGTGGACGTAGCCTCAGAGAGAGCTTGCAGGGTTTGCAGCCTGGAGTGGAACCACAGGTGAGAAAGCACTATGGGCAAAGCTGGTCTCATGTTCGCTATTTCCAGTCACCTTCAGAGAGGGAGTTGGGGGAGAAGGAAAGAATGATCCTGCCAGGCTGCCTACTGACCATTCCCCAGAGAAGGGGAGCTGGCCTCCAAGACTGGTTCCAGGATGGAGTGGAAGAGAGGCTCTCTAGGACACCCCAAAAGGGGAAACTGTTTTTCCACAGACTGCCCCCTGAACAAACCTCAAGAAAGTAACAATAGCAAGCCAAGGGATCACAGGAACTGCCAAGGGGCAGGAGGGGCAATTCTTGGGGATCCTTCTAAGGATTTGAATAGGCAGAGGTTCACCTAACTCTCATATGCCTCCCCCAAAACCCTCTCCAGTCATATTCTTCCTTTCTGCCTTTCCCAGGAAGTCTCTCTCTTCTCCCTATAACTTCTTCAGTCTGGTTTTTCCAACTGTCACTCATTCTCCTGCCATGATATGGCTAGTTGCTAGAAAGCCTATTCCCTTCCTTCCTCTTCAGTTTTTTTTCCTGTGGTAGCATTTCCCCTTCCATCTTTGTGCAGCTTGTTGAGAATAGCAACAATCCACCTTCCTTCCCAGGGCACTTTGTTGCCATGGAAGCATCTCCTGTTCCCTTCTGCGACTAGCGAGTTGCTGTGGCTCATAAGACTACAATTGCCAAACTTCTCAGTTACAGCGTCCCGCTTCCCGTTGTTTCTTCGTCGTCTCAAACCACCCACAATGCTTCTTGGAGCATTCCTGTTCCCCAGCTCTTCTTCTCAGCCCTCCATGGCTGCTCTGCTCCTTCCCTCTCAAAATATTGGCTCCAAAGTGCCCACAAATGCTATGGCTAGTTTACACCTTATCTTCCACTGCCTGTCATGGTGTTAGACCAGCTGCCCTAAGCTAGGTTTACTTGCTGCCTAGTGACTCCACCTCGCATAGCGTGGTGGGTACACACATATTAGCATCACCAACAGCAAAGAATGCTGATGGAGACACCCACCACTTTAATAGAAATGGTATAAAACTTTGGATGCTTCCAGGGCACGTGCAGGGAGGAAAGGCCAGCCTTTCTGGAGCTTCTTGTCATCCCGGTCCCCACACAGTTACTTCTGGCCAGTTGGCAAAATGCCATGGGAAGCAACTTTCTGAAACAGGTTTGCAAAGGAAGGAAATACATTGCCGAACAGTGACAGTGGTGTAGAAGGACTCAATGCAGGCAGGCAAGAGGCAAGTGAACTCTGCAATACATGCAGTGCTGTTTGCCCAGGTAAAGAGTTTTCAAGGAATTTGCCCCCAGGAGTAACAGACCTTCACACAGAGTTCCTGCCAGCATGATGGCAACTGCAGGGATGGAGTTCTTGGTGTCCCTGCTGTGCAGTTTTACCAGTGGCAGAAAACAGTGTTCTCTCTCTGCAGACTTAAGGCAGATTATAGTATGAATATCAACTGAATCAAAACTATACTTTTCTTTCGCTAGCTCATTTCTTCCAAGGATCGGAGAACACTTTATGCAATACTTGCAATGAAACTATTCTGGGTAGTCTACCCCCTTATCTTATTGTATATGGCACCTAGATAGCGCCATGACTGGCATCCAAGAAACACACAGATAAATGTAAACATAATAATTGCTATATCACATCTGACCAACAATGCATGTGGTCCAGCAGCCTGTCTGACAATGACCATTACCAGATGCCTCAGAGAAAAGTGCAAGCAACCCTATTATGGAAACTTTCTTTGTAACCCCATCATGTAGCAATTGATTTATGTTCTGACACATGAGGGTAACAGGCACTATAGAAATACATGAACATTAAATTCTGTTTATTACCTTTGCTATTTGTTCTGTTGATCACAGAAACGAGATCTAGTAGCGGTGAGTTTCACAGGTTAGTTACGTATTGGGTTGTGGTGCATGACTAGAAAGGGTTAAACATCCTGCAAAATAAATAACCCTCAAAAGGCATGTGGGGAGATAATGTTTGTGGTTTTGTATATTTACATACATATGAGTAGGGTTCCACAATGTAATCTACGGTCCAGGTCTATGCTGTATTCTGTTTTTATTTAAATGAATTGTAAACAGGGGATATCTCTGTATTTATCTCTCTTTGAAATGTGCTGTGAATGGTGGAGGAACAAGCAAATGGCCTTATGTTAATTCGTGTAGCTAAGTACTGGTGATGGACCTCCTTCAAAGTCATTCTAATTACCTTTTGTTCCCTGAGGAAATCCCAGCTTGTCAAAGAGGACAAGAAATTGTATAAAAGATCCTTGGGCCCTGATTCTGTCATCTCAGATCCACTTAGACTTCATCAGGGGAAGTTTGAGTTGCAAGACTGAGGTCCCAGTTATGCTGGCACACCCTGAATAGGGTATCTGGCCATTGGACTTGACCTATGAACTGAATTCTAAAGGAATTCTTTGCAACCACAAAGCTCACCATCTCTGCTATGAATCTGCGCCTCAATGAATTGAACTCATGTCAGTATGCATATAGATCTTTTAACCACTTAATACTCTCTCTCTTTTGTTTTTTAATAAATTTTAGTTTAGTTAATAAGAATTGGCTATAGCATGTATTTGGATAAGATCTGAAACATTCATTAACCTGGGAGGTAATGTGTCCAATCCTTTGGGATTTGTAGAACTTTCCTTTTATATGATGAAATAAGATTTACAGAAATGTTCATCATATTTGACATGGTACCTGGATGGAGGCCTGAGGCTGGATCACTTTTAAGGGAACTTTGTTATTTGGACTTCTGAGTGAGGTAATAAAGAAGCTGTCTATGCTGGCTTGGTAAATCTAGGTATTGGAATATCCAGCAGCTTTGTGGGGTTTGGCTGCACCATTCTTTGCAATTCACCCTAATTAAGTGACCACAGCTGGCTCCCCACTAGGACCATGGTCACACGGGTAAACTAATATTTCCTTCCCCCTTAGTTTTGTGGTATTAAAATGGTGAATAGTTGGCCCCTGATTTACCTTCTATCTTCCATTTATTTTGTTTAGCTCTATATCCCGTCAGTTTTTTTTCTAAACAGTCAGTCTTTTTGCTCTCTCTCTCTCTCTCTTTATATGGAAGTTTCTTCTTGCCTCATGTCATTTGTGAACCTCTGTTTATGAACTTCTGTTTCTGCTCTAAGTTAGTATCAGTACTGTGCACAGTATCACAGATGGCAGGGGGGAAGGAAGGGAAAGCACCCCATCAATTTATGAAGTAGCAGGACAATATTTTCAGTATCATTTTCAGTCCCATTTCTTATACAAACTGCCATTTGCTTATTTTGAGCCAAAGTTTTCTCTGAATAGTCCACAAGGATGCCCAGGTCTTAATGAGTATATACAGTTAATTTGGATCCCAATGAAGGGGACGTATTACTTGTGTATTTCCCTCCAAACGTGCATTACTTTGTGACTGACAATACTGCATCTGCCATGATGGTGCCTATTAACTTAGCTGGGTTAGGTCATTTGAAATTCCTCCAATCTTCTCTGGTCTTGACTAACCTAAATAAATGGTTGCAGTGTTGTTGTAGCTCTGTTGGTCCCAGCATATTAGAGAGATCAACTTTGATTGGTCTAGTAAAAGATATGATCTCACCCACCTTGTTACCTACAAGTTTTGCAACCTCAGTGTTCCCCCTTTTCCTAAACAATATGTTAGACTCACTGTGGAAGCTTGGCCGCTCAGAAGTAAAACCATCCCCCCTGTGTGGATTCACACAAAAAGGTTCCATCACCAGGGCACTTCAGAGTCTCCTCTTGTGCCTATTTTATAAACACATGAAGGAGGATCTGAGACCTAGTGACATAGATGAGGTCATACAGGAAGTCTGGGGTAGAGTAAGGAATTGAACCCATATTTCCCCACTCCCAGGCTACCACTCTAGCTATTTGGCCATCCTTCCCATCCCATAGTCAGTCTTCGCAGAAGAGTCTACTACCTCTCTACTGAAACTGCTAACAAGAGGACCAACAGCGGTGGCTTCTGATGTGCACATCCATCCACAAGTGGCTGGGCTGGTACCGACCAAGATCATTTCACATAGGCCAGCAGATATCAGAAGGCAACGCCTTTTGGTCATTACCAATCAAGTCTGGATTTGATCCTGAGAAACAAGCCAGTATATTCTTCTACCAGTCCCCTGAGCCATTCGCTCACTGCAGTGCTCACTCAGTTTCTCTTTTATATGACAGCTGACCCATTGCCCTCGTGGAGTCACCTGCCCTACTTTCAGAAGTGCTAGGAAGCAGCATGCTGGCTGGAACCCTCTTGTCTGACTTCAGACAGCTCATGGTTAATGAATTGAAGCCATTTCCAATGAGTTCTTTTACATTCAGTCACCAGCATACTGTAGCTGGCACGAGCAATAAGGGACCGGCCTGAAAGCTAGCGTATTATAAATGATTTATTGGTCTAATAAACAGTCTCAAATTATCCACCTCCTTCCCCTCCCCCTCGCCCCAAGGACTAATACAGCTACTGTACAAACATTTTGTGCCTCACATTATGTAATGTTACAGAGAAGAAAAACAAGAATACGGCCCCCTCGAGATTCTCTAAGGCTGACAAGTTCTCTTCCCCCATCCATCCAGCCTGCCTGCCAGTTAAACAACAGTGTTTGAAAGTATGGCAGACACATTTTTAGGCAGATCTCAGACACAAACAGATTGCTCCACTCTGTCATGGAAAACATTTTGCAGCTATTCTCTTCTTGGTAATGCTTTTTCCTCAGGCATCACAGAGAACACATTAATTACTTTCCTTCCACCCACTGCCCTCTCCTGGCCCTGCAGTTTTGCTCCTTTAGGGTTTATTTGCCACCTTCTCACTAGGTCTTGCTTTGCAATAGCTAGAAACAAGGCAGACAGTCTGAAAAAATAGCCTCTCTGCATTCTAGAGCCCTTACTAGGTGGGCATTACTCGCCTGTAATATGGTGCCTCACTGGGAAACTTACTGTTCACAGTTTGTTCCATTGTAGTGTTGCATTGGGGGTGAGGGGAAGAGAAAGACATTGTCAGTTGTAGAATTTTGTCCTACTAGATAAGATTTGTGGACCTAGTAGTCTCAAATCCTGCCTCCTACCCCACCAGAACAGATATTTGGTCCATCTAATCCAGACCCCCAGACGGCTCACCCTATTGGACAAGGCCTTTGATTAATCTAGTCCAATATCCCATCACCTACTGTGCTGGATCAGATTGGTCTATCTAGTCCAGTAGCAACCCTCTTGTATTCTGTTTTCTGTAATTCTCCACACTTCAGAGGAAGGCAAAACTTGTTCCTAGGACAGCTATCCAGTGCATGGACAGGGGCTAAAGTACCTTCCATCCTGACATACACTCATCTAATGACCTGAAACAGGTTTCTGATTAGAAAGGAAGTATTCAGTGGTTAAAGCACAGAAAATTCAGCAGAACTGGGTTCTCTTTCCAGCTACAGCACTGACTCATTTGAGCAAGTCATCAGCTCTGTGCCCAAATTTCCCCACTTGTAAAATGAGAATAATAAACCTATTTCAGATGGCCTGAGAGAGTTACCTTATTACCATTTTTAGGTTGTTCTGAGAGCCTCAGGCCAGAGTACAATAGAAAAGCAGAGTACTATTACTAGAGATCTTTATCCTGAATGCTAAGAGGTATGATAAGGTGACCCAATACCAAGCTATGAGCTGCCCTAAATATGTGTCCCAGATTTAACCATGATTGAGCTTTGAAAAAGAGCTCTGGTCACTTTGTTTCCTCCTCGCATTGTGCAGTCTAGCCTCAATTCAAACATTAGCACAAGTGCCAAAACACTGAGACAGCCCATTCCCTGTGCTATTTCCAGCTCAGCCAGGCAGTTTGGGTAATGTCACCAGAAAGGCAGATGTTGGAGTTCACGAGTGCAGTTTGCTTACCAAAGAGGTTTGGGCAAGTGTGTGTGTGTGTCAAAATCTAAAGTCCAGGATGTTTCTCCAACTCAACCTTTGGAATAGGGTCATCTTGTGACAATAGGACCAACAGATCCTGCTTACCTAGCTAAAAGGCGACTAATGTGTTTTGAGGCTTATGGACTAATGAACTCTTAGGGTTTGTGTACACTATGGAGTCTATGCTGGCATAGCTATGTTGGCATAGTCCCATAGGGTAAACTGTGTACTCTGACAGAAACAAGTGTTCTAATGCTGTAAGACACCACCTCCTCAAATGATGTTAGCTGTGTGGACAGAAGCACTCCTCCATCAACATAGCTGTGTCTGCAATGGGGGTTTTGTCAATGTAGCTGGGTGTGTGTTTTTCTCCACACCAGTGACCTATGTAGCTATGCCAACATAACTTTTAAGTTAGACCAAGCCTTACTATGGCAGAGTCCTGAACCACTTAGCCATTATGAAGAAAGGATCAAACATTCTTTTGTTTATACAATCCTGCACTGTCTCAAGGTTGCTCTGTTTACAGACTAGTACTGCTTGAGTGAATACAGTTACTGGAAAAACCTGGTAAAGATTCTTCTAAAACAGCCTGGAGTTTTTCCATGTATGAAGTGAAAAGTACAGAGACCAAAGGTGACTGCGAAGTGGTCTTCTACTTGGTGTGTGTTTCATACATGTCCACCCTTCACTCAGTAACCACATAATCTCAGGGATCTTTGTGACTTTTCACTTACCTTTGCTCTGAAGGGATTCAGCTGTGTGTCAGTTTCCCTCTCAGGGGTAGGAGTCTCGCTTTCTGGCTAAGCAAAGGATTCCACCTCCTTGGGCATAAGGAAGAATCCAAATAAAAGAAGAGTCCAAACAAGAGTTGAAAACCTTCATCCAGTTTCTTTTGGTGGGTCACCTCCTCTTCCAAATTATAACAGTCTTTCTTCTCTCACTTGCTACCGGGGAGCAGAGGGAAGCTTACTCTCAGGAGCTGAGACAAAAGTCCCAGGTCTTGGGCCCCCCAAAAAAGGAAACAAGCACCTGATGCATTTCCCAAGTCCTTTACACCATCTCTTGCCCTGCCACACATTTTCTCTCTCTCCAGGATCCCCTCAGAAATAGCCTCAATAGCAACCTTCCATCCCTAGGCTTTTCCTTTTCTAGCCACCTGGATCTCTATGAGACTTTTCCAGTAACTGGCCAGACTCCTCCTAGGGCTCTAACACTTCCCCCCCCAAAACCCCTATAACAAAACACCACCTCTCATCTTAATCTCAGCTAGGGGGGAAGGGGTTGCTTATATCCCCAGACATGCCTTCCCAGCATTCTTTCCTATCACCTCTAACTCACTTATATGCCTTGAAACTGCAACTCCAGAAATGTTCCTGTTCTGGTCAGAAATCCCAGACCAGAATAGTGCTGAGTCTGTAGTCTGCCTTAAAGGGCCAGCACACTATGTTACTATGCAGCCCCTGCCCTTTCCCCTCCCCTTCGCCATTCTTTCTACTTCCTTGTTACCCCCTTATTGCATCACCTCTGAAATCAGTTTGTAAATTCCTTGGGACAGGGACCATGATTTTTTATTTGAATTGGTTGGTGCTTAGCAGACATTTGGGCAAATTATTAAAACAAGAATAGGTAGTGGTCTTAAAGTGGATTCATCTGCATTTCCCAGGTGGTTAAATCACCTGGCCCAATAACACCAATAAGAGTTGATTGCCCAGCCCAGGCACACACTGGCTGCTTTGCCACATTTACAAATGAAATTAGTGTAGGTGAGAAGTGTTGGATTGGACCCAGAAGTATCCTGTTTATCCATAGACCAGATACACCAGATGCAGCCTTTTGCCACCCATAGGCCTCAGTATAGGTGGAGTTCACCTGATTTGTTGAGATAGGGTGGGGGAGGTGCTTAAATTCCACCTACCCTCAGAAACACCTGATTCCTTCCAGACCACAGACACTCTTACCTCAGTGCAGGCTTCAAGAGGATTCTTCCCCCAGGGAACGTAGACAGACAGGGGTGGGTTCCTTCTCTATTCACTCTAGAGCCCTGACCACCACTGCCTGTGTTCCTAGCTCTCATCTGCTATTGATATGTCAACTCCTACCTCTGATCAGGCCATGACTACCCACTTGTTAAATTTTCAGATGAGCACCTTTATGCTTTCTCCCCTACTGCCCTCACACATGGGAAGAGCTCTGTGTAAATGTCCATAAAGCTAGTTGATTATCCATCTCCTTAAAACTCTTCTTTTCCGTGATGACCCCAAAACAAGTTTCAAGTTTATGGCTGACTTAGAACAATGCTTCCTCAGTTCTCGTCCCCTAGCGTCCCTCCTCTACTTGCCCTACATTGATGACATCATCATATGGACCCACGGGAAGGAGGCCCTTGAAGAATTCCACCTGGATTTCAACAATTTCCACCCCACCATCAACCTCAGCCGACCAGTCCACACAAGAGATCCACCTCCTGGACACTACGGAGAAAATAAGTAATGGTCAAATAAACATCATCCTAAACCGGAAACCTACTGATGCTATACTTACCTACATGCCTCCAGCTTCTATCCAGGACACATCGCACGATCCATTGTCTACAGCCAAGCCTTAAGATACAACCAAATTTGCTCCAGTCCCTCAGGCAGACACAAACACCTACAAGATCATTATCAAGCATTCTTAAAACTACAATACCCCCCTGGGGAACTGAGGAAACAGATTGACAGAGCAAGATGGGTACCCAGAAGTCACCTACTACAGGAGAAGCCGAACAAGGAAAATAACAGAACACCCCTGTCCATCACGTACAGCCCCCAGCTAAAACCTCTCCAGCATCATCAACAATCTACAACCTATCCTGAAGGACAATCCCCCACTCTCACAGACCTCGGGAGGCAGGCCAGTCCTCCCTTACAGACAGCACCCCCAACCTGAAGCAAATACTCACCAGCAACTACACACCACACCACAGAAAAACTAACCCAGGAAGCAATCCCTGTAACAAACTCTACTGCTTGCTCTGTCCCCATATCTACTCTAGCAACACCATCATAGGACCTAACCACATCAGCCACACCATCAGGGGCTCATTCACCTGCACATCTACTAATGTGATATATGCCATCATGTGTCAGCAATGCCCCTCTGCCATGTACATTGGCCACACCAGACAGTCTCTACGTTAAAGAATAAATGGATGCAAATCAGACATCAGGAATGGTAACATTCAAAAGCCAGTAGGATAACACTTCAATCTCCCTGGACATTCACTAATAGATTTAAAAGTAGCCATCCTGCAACAAAAAAACCTTCAAAAACAGACTTCAAAGAGAAATTGCAGAGCTACAATTAATTTGCAAATTTAACACCATTAATTTGGGCTTGAATAGGATCTGGGAGTGGCTGGCTCACTTCAAAAGCAATTTTCCCTCTCTACATATGGACACCTCCTCATCAATTATTGGGAGTGGACCACGTCCACCCTGACTGAATTGGCCATGTCAACACCGGTTCTCCACTTGTAAGGTAACTCCCTTCTCTTCATGTGTCAGTGTATTTATGCCTGCATCTGTAATTTTCACTCCGTGCATCTCAAGTGGGGGTTTTTACCTATGATAAACTTATGCCCAAATAAATCTTTTAGTCTTTAAGGTACCACCAGACTCCTCATTGTTTTTCCAAAACAAGGTGACAACAATTAGCCAGCTAGTGTGCTGAGATCACTGCCTATCACGCTAACCAATATCGTCTCATTGACTCCTTTGTACTCCCCCAGCTGTCAGTCTGCAGACAGCCATTGTCTCTTGCCTTATAGTTAAATTGTAAGCCCTGTGGGGCAGGGACCATCCTTCTGTTCTGTACTTGTACAGCACCTAACACAATGGGGTCCTGGTCCATGACTAGACCTCTGGGGCAATACGGTAATAGCCATTGATTAATAACAACTCACTCCTGTCCACTCTCTCTCCTGGCACCCCCGCATATTGTACTAAGTGGGGAAGGGTGGGGGAACAGCGTTGGAGGAATGAATACAGTGCCGCTGCTCTTTAGTAGCCACAAGCACAGAGAGTCTAGTGGCCAGAGGACAAAATACAGCATGATAAAACTTTTTGACCCCTTCACTCCCTCTCGTGGGAAGGGGAAAAGGAACTCAGTTGAAAGGCAGCTGGTTCCAGGGCCTCATTCACCGCTGCCCTGCAGTCTTTTACATTAGGGCAACGAGACTGCTAAGTTGGTGCAAAATGCTACCAACCCAAGATGGCAGCATATTACCTTCTTGTTGTGCAGGTGTAAGTGTCAGCACCAGGTGCTGTAGAATCAGGCCTGAGAGCAAAGGCGAGATAGCACAGCACAGCAAGATGCTCCCACTTACAACAAATGTTCCTATCTAAACTAGAGGGACACTATACCCGCCTAGATCCACCATTGCTTCCAATAATAATGGCTAAGCCCATGAGCTGGATGTTTCAGCTAAAATGATTAGCCGTGACGGATGTTGACATTTCTCTTCAAAGTCAACAGCACCTGAGGTGGATAGGCCAGTTCACACCTCTCAGTGCTATTGTTTCAGGCTATCTGCAGACTCAGGCATCCAAATCAGCAACCTACAGGCAAACAGCCCTGAAAAGCCATTCTCATGCCTTCCCAGTAATTCCTATTGTGTCTTATTGTTTAATGATAGCCCTCTGGCAACTCTCATTAAGAGCTGGGGCTGTGGATGTGAAGCCCAAAATTGGAATGGGAGATTTTTATCTGAAACAATTTTAATTGGCACAACATTGAATAGCAGTTCTGTAAATAGATGCATAATGAAAGCTGCAGGATGGTTGTTATTATATGCACTTCTGTGTTTATGCTCTTACCAGGAGGGCATCTATCATATCATGCTCTCCTTGAAGTCCCTCCCACCTCACTAGCAAAGGAGTGTTCGCCTGTATTCACATTACCTAATGTCACACTGAATTATGTCACCTCCCGCGATGCTATTCGACATGCTGAACAGCAGCAGAACACAATGCAATGAACCCCCAACACAAAGGAATGTCATTCTTCACTGCACACATACGGCCAGATTTGCTACCCACAAGAGGCAGGTATTCCAGCTAATTGGTCTGTTTTGTGACAGCTGGAATCTTAATGCTCACTCTCCTTTACATAAACCGTTCACTATGAAACCCTCTACAGCAGGCCTGGGAGACCTTCTGCAAGCACTGACGCTAGTTTATTAGTATGATTGTTATTATTTATTTGTATTATAGTAGTGCCCAGAGGCCCCGATCAGGATCAGAGTGCCATTGTGCAGAGTGCTGCATGCACATAGCATGGGATATTAGTTTTAATGGAAGCTGAGTGTCTAAACCCCTTAGTCAGCTGTGATACTCTCAGCCATGAATAAAAGCTAGTCTCTGGCCTCATCAGTTTACAATCTGACCCTCTGCCTTCTTTCGCTAAATTCTCATGGTTTACAGAAGGCACCTCCCCAGAGTGTGCCCATTCATTCCTGGAAGGGCTGCAGCTCTGAAGCCAAGGAGACAGTCCTTTATTTTCATTTAACCCTCCTTACAGGAGCTCCAAGAGATATTGGCCTTATATACACAGTCTCAGAATCAAAAGACAGCTTAGAAATCCTGGCGCTGGTTTAGGGAAACCCATCTCTAAATTAGTGGGAACTCCAAAACTGGAGCAGGCCTCAAGTTAATAGTTAGGCCGTGACTCTCCCCTGTGAGCCTCTCCCTTACATTGCTCCAGTAGCACCAAGAGGGCAGAAGGCTGGTGGACATGAATGCTGGGGAATATACCCCTCTCAAGATCATCTTAAGTGTGCTAGGAGAGCCCACTGTCTGGCCCCAGCACAGAGGACATGTCAGGGAAGGGAGAGAGCATTCTGAGGGAATGGAGAGAACATGCTGCCCTCTGGCTATTCTCTGCTTCCTGTGGCTCCCATAAGGGCCTTAGGAAGCAAAGCTGCAGTCCTGAGGTTGCTCTAATTTACACCAAGAAGACGCCGGGATCACCCAAGAATACCAGAAGCAAAATGTGGTTGATTTAACAACACATAACAGCGCCACACTGGTTTAAGAAATGACGACACAAACACTGTTTTCCGCTATCATTTGTCAAAGTTAGACTCAGGACTCACAGTTTGTCAGACCACTCTGTTTTATTAGCACAGCGCTCTGCTAATACACCCAGATAATGTGAGCACCATACAAGACACAAACTGTCTTATTTGTACAGATAAAAGGGGGGGAGCACTTAGCAAGATAACAAAGGAAGCAGAATCTGATGGGCTAGCCCAGGTAAACTTATCTTATTTCCTTACTAACTATTACCGATCTTCTGTTAATGTTTCGCCATTAGCACCCTTGTTTATGCCTAATGTTTCTTTTCCTGGCACCTGTATTCAACAGTCTTATTTCTGCTTAAAGAGGTACATACATCATTCTTTATCCATTCTTATTTTTACAATATAATTCATTCTACTTTTACAATCCCTCCTTTTGGTCAAGCGCACGCCATGACCAACAATACTGGTTCCACAAATGACCGTTCCTTATCTCTCTGTTCATCAGCGATATTCAAATCACATATTAGCACTCTGTTTGGGGGCAGTCACCTGGGTGACACAATTCTGGATATAAAGGAGATTAATTGAAGCATACAAAAATCACTAAGATTCCAACGGATGTTAGGTCCCTGAAACAACCAGTTTCCTATGCAAAGATTGAGCAGGTTACTTAGCCACTTCCATTAAAGAACTCCGCTCTCACCTGGGAAGATATGTGATTTATTCTTAGAATCATATTCTGAAATGATGCTAGGCGCGAATGCACAGATTTATACCCTCTATCATTCTAATTGTATTGTCAGCTATAGACTAATCAACCAATCATTGTTTCCATGAGAGCACAGGTCCCTCCTTTGGCCGCAACGCACTATGCCGAATGCCTGACGTTCCGCAGCAACGTAATTGGGCGGACCACCTGGGCGGATTGCTGCCTGTTTACTGCCAGTTGCCAAGATTGCAATGATTATATCTTTCTCCTTGTTTTACGTTTGCCTTTTTATTTTCAACTACAATGTTACTGCAGTGTTAATGGGTAAACCTCAGGAGCCTTTTGCCCTAAATAACTCGTATCTCAATGTGATACTAACTTCCCACTATTGATGGATATAATGGAAGACTGGCAGCCCAAAACATGTTATACCCGACATCTCTGTTTCAAGCTACTTATCCTGAATACTTTTTTCGTTGAAAAGACTACGTCCTTCCTCATAGTGAGGTCTGTGATTGTGAGTAGTGGTATGATGCCAGATCACGACACACCATGTTTTGCAGAATATGTGGCTTGTGGCATGTGGCTGTACCCTCAAAGCATTTAGTATTCACATTTGCATAATAGGTCTGAGAGCTATACCAACCCAGTTTGCTGGCACATAAAGAAATTCAATCATCTAGTAGTGCACTCCACATAGAGCCTCAATTGTATGGACAATGTCAGCAGCCCTTAGGAAGAGAGTACTAACCAGGTCAAGACGCGAATTGTTTGATTGAGCTCGTAGTAGTAGGCCCTTCGTGTGACTCTTACTGATTATAACACTCACTGCTGAAGGTACTTCGATTGCCCAAAGATCATCAGCAAATTCATGAACCCATGTCCAGGTCAAGCAACGGAGCAGCCTTCTAGGTTACTTGAGCTGCTTCTTCTTTGGGCCCCAATGACCTCAGATAATAGTAGGTACAGGTCTGCTTCTCTGGCATGACCTCTTTACACTGAGAGAGCGCTTGATTGTAAGGTATTGCAGGCTGTTGTTACAAGTCGGGTCATTCTGCGAGTACATTGACAAACCGTACTCGGCCTCTGGCGTTGGCGTGGTCATATGAGGTTGGTAATGGTTCACTGGGGGTGGTACATTCTTACCAGTTAGGTGAAGCATCACATCCACGCTCTGACATGCCTGACCATGCAGACAGGTTGTTATACAGGACAAGTCAGGGTCTATAAGCAATGCTTTAAGTTTCTTTTCTTCCCTTGACTCTGGCTATAACAAAATGGTCTTACACCTGTAGTCTTTTCCTGATGCATACGACTTCCTCATTCGACTACATTGAATACTAGATGAGTATTTTTATCAAACAAAGGAGTCAACTTCTTTATATCAGAATACTATCTAAAGCATTGTCCAATTCATATATCCTCTGACTAAAGAGTCTTATACCATTATAATTTGAAATCATTTTCTACAATTTTTAGCGCGGACCGGTGTTCATATTTTCTCCAATGTACTTTAAAACTCTATGGACACCTAATTATAGAGAAGTATTACAGGGCTTGCTTAACATTAGTAAAAAATACTATAACTACAAAATGGTTATATCTAGAGAGGCATATACTCTCGAGAGTTATGTAGTTGTAAGATGCAGCATATGGCGAAAACAGAATCTTATAGTCCCAGAGGGTTTTTCTTTCATGCTATTCAAAAGGCGTGAGCTAACAGCATAGTATTAAATCAAATCATACATATGTTTTCTCATAGGTGGGCCTGTGTAGTAAAAAATCATAATTGTAATCAACTAACATCAAATTCTAGGCAGGCGTAGTCCCTTTTGACACTAAGATCATTAATACGCCTCATTTTGTTCCAGTTCACTTTCTTATTTAGTCCAACAGTGATTTAGGCAAACGTTAAACAGGGGATGATGATAATTATTGCTGTGCTAATGCGTCTTGTGACACATATTTTTTCTGGTTATTATATGACACAACCAGCAACATTTTAAACATGTTCCAATTAACTACGAAACAATTGAAACAATTATATTATAAAGCACACGAAAAATCTCACATTTTTAAGAGCTGTCAAAAAATTTTTTAATTTAAGTACTTCAAACATTGATGTTTTTGTAACTGTTTGCCATTTCTCAGTGCAATCGTGTTGCATTAGGTATGAATGTTCAGGCTAAAACCAGGGTCTTATCTCTTAGGAGGTGGAATGACTTTTATATATGTTGTATGTGTCATATAAATATTGAATTGTGTACACACCCACCTCTAGATATCTTACATTATACGATTGCCATTGTTCTATATGTAGGTGGATGTTGTCTAGAGCACTACTTACTCTATAACACGACTTGGCGGCCCGATATTTAAAATCAAACATATACATAATTCGAGTTTTGCCCTTAGTGACGAGAAGAATCTTACTTTGCGACTTTATCTGATAACCACAAAAGTAACATTTTTCTTGCCCTTTTATTTCCTGATTTTTTGACTTTCACATATTAAATGCTGCCTCCGGAGGTGTCGGTTCATTGATTATTCTTAAGCTCTGGCCTTCTCTCTTTACAACATTTCCATACTCGTTAGTATGCGTACAGACGCATATCAGAGAGAAGACTTATCTCTCTCAACAATTATTCTCTAAATTACCTTGGTTTAGTAATAGTCTCCTTTTGTTTTAACCCTATTTCTTTTTCTTTCTAAGCATTTGGCACATGTTGATGCGTTTCGACCGTTTTTGAAAGGGTTATGGGAGGATTGTGTCCAGCTTGTTGTGCTGATATATGATCTAAATTGGAGCGTGGCGCTAGTACTCTCAAGTTTTTACTCTTAAGTGTAACACGTCTCCAAAGTGTCATGATAAGAGATATATTTCCAACAGTCGTCCACATTCGATATTTATGCTTTAAAGTCACTTTGTAGGATAAATCCAAGCAACTTGACGAAATGTCCTTTATGCTGATTACTATATTGCTTTAATAGACTCTTTTCCCATCCAATATCACACTATAAGTTGTTACGTAGTGTATTCAATTTGGGTTGTGAGACGTTACTTAACATTAAATTTGATGTTTTAATTGTAATAGTACAATAACATTATCATCAAATTTATGAAAGTATTGTTGTCTCTCAGACACAGAGCGTGGCGCATAAAGGAGTTTTATGTAGAGACAATCTAGATGCTTGGTGATCTCAGAAGGTATTTCTTTATTTAGCTGAGACCTCTCTTTATATAATGCGGGGGACCAGTTCTGTCTATCCTTTTCCTCTTATCAGATTACAGGTAACTTTTGCACTCTAACACTAGGCTGCTTTTGGATTCAAAGCCATCAGCAGAATTGCATCTAGAGGAGCGTCTGTTTCACAGTGCGAGGTTAAACACACGCGGATCTAGAACGACGTGATACTATCAAACAACAATTCTCCTTCTTAGCGGCTCTTTGAGAGCCCTTTAATCTGGAGTTTTGTATTATGATTCACAAGACACGCCAGCGTGTTCACCTTAGATTCTGTTTTTTTAAACCACTTTCTTCAGATATACGACTGACACAGTGCCTCCGCTGACACAATGCACATTCTTTCCAACATAGCAGACGCAGCCTACTATAACTTTCAAAAAACATTAAGCCAGTCTTTCAAATTGTGTAAAAAAAGATATTTCCAGTCTCATAGAAGGTAAATAGTAAGACTTCTTCGTTTACTCTAATCTTGATGCTAGGCAGATTGTCCAACTAGTACCTTGATGTCGCTGACAGTCATCTGTATATACACAGAGCTATTTTAAAGGCTCAGTGTTCTTTCAACTCAATTTGCATTCTCTATCGTTTTTTGCAACACACACACTTCTGCTGTTTAATCGCATTCGTATGGCTGTGTTTGCACCTGTTAATTATACATATATAATATCTAATTTTCCTATTTACAGCTCTGATATCTCCAGTTTTATACAAAAAATAAATATGGACAAACTCAAACCTCCTCAAGCCCAGAACGTTTCGAATCTCTTCCTAGTTCCTGATCTCTTGACCACTGCCTATTGCTACAGAGCGCATGACTAGGTCTTATTATCACACAATTTTAAATTCTTGTAAAGAATCAAGCTTACCCCTTAAGGATGCATAATCCCAAAGCCAAACAGCACTAATTACCTGTGTCTTGCAAAAAGGTCTGCAGATTTCTCCAAATGTTTCATTTAAGAGTCAACTTCGATCTTTCTTTTTTCACATAACATTTATTCACCAGATAGGTCTTTTAACCAAAAGACATATATAAATACCTTACCAAAGATACTTACTATCCTCATCGAACGCCTTAGAGAAAATACAGGAGTGTTTTTTTACAAACCAGATGTGTTAGTTTCAGATTCTTAGAACTAGTCTAGCAATATTTTCACAGACTAAATACCTGAGTGTATATGCATTTTCTTGGTTTCCTTAATATATGCTTACACTTGACAATTTTATAACATTAATTGAAATATATTTTGGAAATCCTAAACTCTCACTCGCACTCGCGTCCTGCTGCCGAACAAGATCTCATAGCCACCCCGAGCAATCGCTTTAATAGAATGCGTGTGCGCATAATAGAGATCTCACCATGGAATTCTTTGTCCTCTGGTTTTTCTAAGACTAGGTCTCTTTTTCAATTGATTTTTCCACATAAGTCTGGCTCTAATTCTTCAGCTGCGTTGTTTTTGATAGCAGAACCTCTTTCACTCCATCTTTTCTTAATCCACTTGTTTAATTTCTCCCATATAAATTAAATATGAACATTCTTTTTCGCACCTCAAAGATATCATTTTCACCTTTGAAGTATTTTCCAAGGTGTTCATGCACGCTGTCACTTATCGTGCATATCTCTAATTTCCCACTGATAGACTAGTTGCCTTTAGGCTTATTCAACCCTGTGTTTCGTGTTCTACAGTTCTAATTATGACGTCATTTGTGCTCTATGGAGCCATTTACCTTATATGTCTACGTGGGCTCCCCCATAGGTCTTTGCTATCTTTTGCAAATGAACATATGTTGAGTGCTAGAATTGTTCAGGTGTTCTACTCACAATGTGTTTGAAAGAGAATGTTCAAGCGAAAGGCCAGGTAAGACAGTCAGGTTGTGGCAGGTTGAGACCACCCTCTACTAATGTGTCTCTTATCTCAGGTAACACATACGAACACTTGAAGATCATTTCTGAGGGGCATGTACCCAATTGACAGACACGGGGCGAACAGACGCATAGGAGACCTTCGCTTGTCCTATTTTCAATGAGAATGGGACTTTTAAACATGCTGGCTCATTGCATTCTCAAAGCCTGAGTGTACGGGGAGGCGTGAACCTCTAGTGATTAGTTTGCGATTCCTTAATGTTTGTCATTAAAAACAAAAACAAAACAAATTTATCTCACACTAGAAAACAGGAGTTTTACAACCAGATGGTAGTTTAAGATTCTTAGTAACTTTACATATTTTCACAGACAAATAGATACATATGCATTTTCTTTTCCTTAACATTTCTTCACTGCTGTTTTTACATAGCTGATATATATTTGGATTATTTACGCATTCTTCTGGAAAAGGGCCCATTTTCCCTTAGAATGGCTGCAAAGAAACCCAGAATTCTCTCTCTTTAACATGGTCCTTTTTACATTTTCCACAAGATAACTGCTTAATTCTCTTCAGCTCTGTAGATGTAACTTTTCACTCTCTTTTCTTAATCACTTGTTTATCTCCAAAAGACACCCTTTCTCACTCAGATTTCACCATTTTAAGTATTGTTCCAGGGGTTCATGCTGCCACTTACTGCTTTTCTTATCCTACACTATTCCTTAGGCTTCAACTGTTTTTCAGTTTCTTTATCTGTGCTTGCCTACTTGTCTGGGCTCGATCCTGCTTTTTCAATGAACCATTTGTGAGTGCATTGTGGTCATTCACAATTTTGAAAGAAATGTCAAGGAAAGGGACCAGAAGGGTGGGGGCTAGTTGAAGAGCCCACCCTGCCTTGCTGAATGGTAGTGGAACACTAAGAATCAATTTCTGAGGCAGACAACAAAGGGGAACAGACAAGGGGCTTGTTGTCCTTTTTAGCAATGAGATGGGATGTGAAGGGAGTTGGATCGATCCGGGGTTTGGAGAACGGGGTAAGGGGAGCGCTCAGTCTGTGGTGGGAGAGAAGGCTTTTAATAAAGCTTTTAACTTATTATTTGAATATTGAGAGAAGAGTTTTGATTTGTTCAACCTACGATTGCATCTTCCCACCACTGCATGAAACAATTAACCTCTCCTTTAGCCAATTTAGTTTAGGTTGGCCGAGTTTGTCCTTACTAAACGTTCACTCAGTCTTTGTCCAGATTTTAACAGTTGGCCCTGAGTTTTGGATCCCCCTGAATTTGCCTAGACCATTTTTTCCAGAAATTTACAGGAGTCTGGACCCTTTTACAGGAGCCGGACCCGTCCTTAAATAATGAGACGGTGTTCATTTAGGGAACTGTCCAACTTAGACGTCTGGTTACCATACAGGAGACTTCACACACCAATCACACAAGAAGAAATTCGTGTGCGTCAGAGCCATGCCCAGTGCAACACACAAAAGGAGCCCACAGGCTACTGCTCAGTGCCTTGCCTTTCACACCAGGTTTTACCCAAGTGCGGTGCGGCTGTGATTGTGCAGATTCCACTCACTCAGACCAGCGGGACAGGAACCCCTTGGTTGGCCTATCCGGACGGAGACGGCACCAGACTCAAACACTCCACAAGAGGACAGATAGACACAGAGACAGGACAGTCCTCAGTCTGGACAAAATACAGAAATATACTGACAGATTCCTGATGTCAGATCGGGATCCCTACCAGAACAGAGTGGGAACCAACAGGTTCGGTGCGGTAGACTTACTAGGGTTGTGCGCCTTTCCGTTCTAGTAGAGGACCGCTTGAGCCAAATGCCCAGTGCCGGCTGCCACGGTCATCCTACAAAACGGTCAGGAATCACACAGCCCCAGTGAAGACGTTGCATCTCGGTGGAACCTCCAAATTGTCAAAGTTGACTACAGACTCACAGTTTGTCAGCCACTCTGTTTATTAGCACAGCGCTCTGCTAATACACCCAGATAATGTGAGCAGCATACAAGACACAAACTATCTTATTTATACAGATAAAAGGGGGGGAGCACTTAGCAAGATAACAAAGGAAGCAGAATCTGATAAGTTTACTGGGCTAGCCATGGAATATCTTATTTCCTTACTAACTATTACGATCTTCTGTTAATGTTCGCCATTAGCACCCTTGTTTATGCCTAATGTTTCTTTTCCTGGCACCTGTATTTCAACATTTCTTATTTCTGCTTAAAGGTACATACAACATTTCTTTAATCCATTCTTATTTTTACAATATAATTCATTCTACTTTCACACATTGTTCTTTATTATTTGTACAGCACCACTGGTGTGCAAGGCACATTATAGCACATCGAGAAGGCAGGGTTCTGCCCTGAGGAGCTCAATGTCCAGTTCAGACATAAGCAACAAGGATTACAGTAAACAGCATGGGTGCAGTATTGGATTGCACCTGAAATGGCAATGGGATTTGATGCAAATAGAATGTAATTACACAAATTAGAATTTGACCTGGGCTAATACCATTATGCATTAAACATTTACTATGGGATTGTTAATGACCAGCAACATTTCCTGTGAGCTACAGCAGCGCCCCAGTAGCACAATGCCCCTACTAGCAGGCTAGGGCACTGATCAAAGGGAAGAGCCCCACCTACCAAATCACTAACAGAACATCCCATAGCAAACTGGCTTTTTCCTTGGCTTTCTCTCCCATCCAAATACTAACCCACCCCTGATTAGCTTATGAAAGCTAACGAGCTCATAGGCTGAGGTGAGAAACATCTGAATTTTGTGGCTTTTTTTTGCCATATGTAACCTAGACTCTTTTGTGGTTCCCCCATCAATACTCTACCTTTAAGGCCAGTTGTGCCAGTGCAAGCAAATAAAGCTGATCTGGCTTCATTTCTAATGGCTGCCTGTATCATAAAAGTCCCATTTTGCACTCCCAGGGCATGCACTCTGGGACTAGTGTATACCTCTATAGTGCAGACCATTATGAAATGTTTAACGCTGGGATCTACCAAGCAGGAAAAAAACACCACTGACCTGCCAGGGTCCTTGCAGGATGGACTTTGCAGGGCCGGGACATTCAAAGTGATCCAGCAGGAGAAGGACAAGCTGCTGGCACAGGGGAAGGAAACCCAATATCCATCCAAACTTGAGGTTTCCATAGCTTCCCCTGTCCATGAACCTTAGCTGGGACGTGCATTCAGCTTTCAGCCAGCCAGTTTCAGTATGGACTAAATGAAGCTCACTGGATTCAAAGAGACATTCTCAAGGGTTTCGTTTAATCTCTTCCATGCTTGTTATGACCCCATAACAGTTTGTGAGCAGCATTTCTTTCCCCCTCAGGTGTTGCTCTTTTCTTTTCAGCAAGCATCGATTGCCACCCCCCTTGTTTCTCTAACGGAGCTTGAAATTATAACACAGTGATTCAGCTGCTGTCTGTGTCTACCAGGATGTCAGTGGCACAGCACTGGGAATAGGGCTCACTAGTTAGCTTGTCTTTCCTCAGCTGGCTCTCCAGCAGCATATGTGCACTTACAAGGAGGGAGGTGACTGTATCACACTCTCTTTGGGCTTCCACAGTGGCAAAGGAGGGCTCATTTCCCATTCATGTTAGTGCACCTCGTGTCATGCTGAATTATAGCTCCCTGGGTGATGCTATTCAACAAGCTGCATAGCGCCAGAACATAATGCAATGAACTACGAACACAAAAGAATGCGTTCCTCATTGCTCGCGTGTGCGTGCGTGCACACACACACAGATTTGCTACCCACAATAGGCAGGTCATTGGTCTAGTATGAGATAAGTGGTATTGTATCACTCACTCTTCCTTGCATAGTCTGGTGTAGTAATTGTAGCCAAGTTGTGGCAGGCCCAGAACCTGAACCCATCCCCTTCTGCCTCCTGAAGATCTCTACAATCACCAGGGATCTGTGCCCAGGAGGCTTGTAGCGCTGAAACCAAAATATTTTCGACCCTACATAAACAATGGTCAGTATTGTCTTTTATTGTGTTTTTAATGTTATAGTGAAAGGCTGGGGGGATGTTTCCATTACAAAATCTGAAGGAAATTCCTTATTAGCTGAAAGGTCAATCCTTTTCAAAAGTTTGGTAATGAATGACAGTGTATTGTGTGCATGTGGAAAACTGTCCCAGCCTCTCCATGTCTGGGGAGTCACTCTGGTCTTTGGTCTTTCCAATGGTCTATAACTTAGGATGGTACATATTTGCTATGGGACGACTAGACAAGCCACCTTCATGCTTGCTTGCTTCACTGCAGTTCAGAGACACTTCCTTTTAGACCCCAGGCTGAATGGAAATTGTTAGGACTAGCCACGATAACTTCTGTTTATTGCCCATTTACTTTTAATGAGAGTTATGCCTGTCAGCAAGCGTGCAGTGCCATGAGCATGAATGGACAGGCAGTAGATGTGTGGCTATGATGGTCACCATCTTGGCTGACATAGGTCCTTGAAGCAGGACCCACCAGAACTGAAAGCATGAGCTTCCATGGCTTGAGCGAAAAAGCCAATGTCTTTAGTAGCAAGTTGTAATAGACTCAGACTCTGTGACTCAGGCACAGAGGGGAAACGTAACATACACGGGTCGGGGGATTAGCTGTGCATGTCTGAGTGCGATTGTGTGTGCACATGTACAGCAGTGAGCTTGTATTTCTGTCTGTGGGTATGCAACGGGGCACAAATGAGGAGGCAATGAGGGTGGTAACTCGGCGGTCTATCAACACGGCAGTGAACATGTGAGGGGACAATGAGGGTGGATGTGCATACTATGGCTTTATGCATTGCTCTGAGTATTGCAGAGTGTGCATGTGCATGCTTAGCTCTGTGTGTGTATATAGTTTGGCCTTTCAGGTTAATTGATTTAGGAAGTAATTAGGCTTTGCCTCCATTAGTGAGACAACAATTCTTCCCTAGGGCTTACCAAGGGACACTTTCCAGTAACTCTTCAGATAGTTCATGCATCATTTATTGCTAAAGTCACTACATCAATAAGTGGAGGTTGTATTATAAACTGCAGCTGTATGAAGAAAGAAAACTGATTCATAAAAGCAGGCTCCTCCTTATACAGTTAGCATGAGTCAGATTTCTTCAGTACAATTGGCATAGTTATGAAGCAAGGGTAGTCACTCCATAGTTGCTACTGAGTTTCTGTTAAAAACCGGACTTTAATCCTCTCATTTGAAAGCCATAAAAGAGTTATATTGGCTTCAAAATGGATAGCTTAGCTCAGGCACTGAGGTAGAATTTTTCTATCTGTAGTGGGTAGTATCCCTTTAAATAGTTTGTGAGACCTCTAGCGGTGCTCCCTGTGACCTGGGATCTGCCAGAAGTCTGCAGAGTAGCAGTGTATATGTAGCTAGGCCTTGGCTTAAAGTGAGTAAATATGATCATGTGGACTCCTCGGTACGTGGGTGGTTCCTTCATATTACATGGCTAAGTAAAGAGCAACACCCACACCACCATCTCATTTGAAGTGAATCAGACAAGGGATCTATAGTTATGAGATCCTAAAACTAGACTGGTTAAATGGAGATGCCAAGTCCTCTCAAGTTTTCTTTCCCTTCTTTATAGCAAAAGGAAAAAAACAAAAAAAGGAAAATCTAATGCTTTCCCTGGACTCCCCTTGCTGAGCTCTAGGGCTGAAGCTCAACATCTCAGTCACTGGAAAGGAGATTAGTGTAGATACTCACATGGCTGCTGGAGACTGAATCCTCAACTGTTTGAGGGAGTTGCACCAGTTTAACTTTACTTATACCAGCATGAACTGCTCTGTGGTATACAGGAGCAGCGCCAGAGTTTCTGGCGCCCTAGGCAGAATTCTGGAGGCGGCATTTTGTGCGCTCCCCATGGGGCACGTGGGACTTTCCGGTTCCACTCCCATCACACTGCCAAAGAAGGACACTCAGCCGAAATGCCGCAGGCGACAGCGGCAGTCATTGAGCTGCTCAATTATCTGCCGCTGTTTTCCATGGCACGTCGGCAGAAGGTCCTTCTTCGATGGCACGACGGGAGCAGAACCAGAAGCTCCCGTGGGGCACACACAAAATGCTGCCCCCCGAATCCTGGCGCCCTAGGCGACCGCCTAGGATCACCTAATGGAAGCACCAGCCCTGGTGATATACACAAATTGTCCATACATGGTTAGAGCTCTCTTCTTACATCAAAATCATCAGCTTGAGCACTCTCCAGGTAATCTACCCCCTAGACTTCCCAATGGAAACAAGAGAACCTCGCAACAAAAATGCTTGCAGGGCTGGGGTCTATTAGCCTCCAATAGTTCATGGAGACCTCTCCTCTCTCGCACAGCTCAGCAAGTCCTCAAGAAGGGCGAAATGCTCTCCCAATCACCAATGTTCCCTGTTCACCCTGTTCTGACCCAAACCCAGTCCTCTGAGGGCGGTAGGAAGATAGTCCAGCTGCTGCAGATCTGAGGGGATCTGCAGGGAATGTGACTGGAAGCAGCAGGGGCTTTGTGGGGAAACCATGAGAGCAACCTGCTCCTTCCTGTGGGCCCACTGGGAAGGAGAACCCTCTGTTTCCCACTCACTATGAAAGACTCATTGTTGGGTAGCATGTGCTATTGTGACAGCACACATGCAGTCTCTCCTTCATACACCCTTTTCTCTCCTCCCACCTTTTCGTACTGCTGGGGCTTCCCTCTGGCCCCATCAACTGCTAGGACTGTCTGGTGTCCTCCCCAGTAAAAGACAAGGAGCTGGTCAATAAGTAAGTTGCTCAATCACACTTCACCTCTTCCCCTGTTCCATTGCCTGTTGCCTTCTGACAATATTCCTTCCCTTTCTTTCCTCTCTCATTCCCCAGTGCCATTGACATTGCCCCCTCCTTTCTTCTCCTCCTCTCCCAGGGTGCAAGTGTAGAGAGCTGGGGGGATTGGTTGTGACATCAGAAGAAAGCCCCCTCTTGACCAGCACTCCAGGAAATCTGATTGCTGGTGCATGATGCTTTTCCAGGTTCCACAATGTTGACATGCTTTAGCCCCTGCCCATGTGGGGTGTTTCCACACTAAAGTGACAGGAGAACAGTTCTCATGGGTATTTGGAGGTTCCTCCATAGAGAAACTGCTTACGCTGTCTGGTGCTGTTCTCTTTTACTCCACCTTGCGCATGTCTGCCATACTCTAGTGAGTCTGCATTCCCCTGTACTAACTGGATTTTTATGTTAGAAGACTGAAGGCCAGATTCTCAGGTGAAAAATTTGCCAGAACTCCACAGACTTCAGCGGAGCTAGGCTGCTCCATACCAGCTGAGGTTCTGGGCCTTTAGCCTTGTTGTAAATGTGGGATGATCTCCCAAGTCCCAGGCAAGCTTTGTTGAGACTCTCTCCATGTACTGAAGGTCAGTGAGTGGCTTGTACATTTCCTATTCCTGACAACCCATAACACTATTGCCATTTAATCTTTAAATAATTTTTCATGCCTACAATGAATGTGGCAGTAGAAAGTGGGTGTGAAGCTATTGACCAATATATTACTACTCTCTGTGAATTTGTTACAGCGCATTACAGGTATATGTCAGATGAGATGAACTGAGACTAGCTCATGGAGAAGACTTCCCTACCACGTAAGTAATTACTACTGAACCAGAACTAACTTTATAGCAAGCTGTACTTATTGCTAGTCAAATAGAGTCTGCAATGGCAGAGGCTAAATTAATTTCTCAGGGGGTCTGCAGACTAGAGCAAGACAATAATGCACAGAAAGTATTTGTGAGCATTCATTTAACCAAGAAATATGGATTTGCTTTGATGATGTTCCCAGCCTTTTAATTAATTTTAGATGAATATTCAAAAGGAGGTAGGTTTGTCTTTTTCACCAGCACGTTTGCAAAAGCAAAAGCCCCTGCTTGTGAGAATGTGGTCACCTGAAGGGGTGCGGCAGAAGAGTGGACAAAGGATGTTAAATTAGACACTGGCCTGGGACTCAGAAGACGTAGGTGAAATTCCATGCTGTGCAGTAGTCTCTCTGTGTGACCATTGCCATGCTAGGGAGTAACTGAGGAACAATCTTTTCCTGAGCTTCTCACTGGGGCCTGCAACATTCACTCTTCTGTGTGAAATCACAAGGCCAATGCCCATGCACTTCCCTGAAGGCAACGAGGTTGCCTCAGTGTAACAGAAAGAATTTGGCCCATTGTCCCTGATGCTAATGCCCTGAGTGTTAGGCAACTGCAGTTCACCTCACCCTGTTTATGAACTGTTTTGCTCTGCTGACATTTGCACTGCTGGAGGACAGGAACACCCAGCTGAACTGATGCTAGAGACCAGCTGTAGAATTTTGGCTTGAATCTACTTACAGCTCCTGCACTAGTTTAAGAGTGCCCAGCCAGCAAATGGCTTATGGTTGTGGCTTATTTGATGAAAGCAATCATTGAGCTTGGTTAGCCTCTTGCACTAATGGTGATGCCATCCATGCAGTTCTGTACTGTAAAAGCTGGAACCCCATTCTTTCAATAGACCTTTTTATTGGTTGTTAATGGATGGTGTTCCTTCCATAGTTCCACAACACTGCTCATTTCGTCTTGGCCTCCACGGGAAGCATTGCGTCTGACATATAGGGCCATGAGATAGATTAAGATGGGGAGTGGCTTACATGCAACAAAAATTCTGACAACTGCCTTTGTAACTAAAGCTGTGCCCAGGAGCTATAAAAACCTGAATCTGATAAAAAGATGCAGTGTAATCCAGCACAACAGACTCTATAGGACACAGTTTAGCCAAAGCAAATGGCACACAAACCCGCTCTGTAACATGAACACCATCCAGAATTCCAATTTGTGCTGCTTTTGTAAGGATTTGTGAATCCAGGTTGTATAAAATAGACTACACGGGGGATTGTCAAAGTGGAACAGCTCACTTCAGACTGCAGAACTAAAAAAACCTTCTCTGCATATAAGTTATCAGTTGAGAAAAACTTGAAGTGCTAGATATTTTGCACCTGTAAATCTGCCACAAAGGGGCGGTGTTCCTGATTCGCTTTTTGGACTAAACAAACTATGATGTTGTCTCATAAGCTACAAATGTCCCACAGCAAAATTAACTTGGCCCACAGAAGTCTAGCATCGTTATTTGTTTACATGGGCCAACATTTTCAAAAGTGGCCTCTCATTTTGGGTGCTTAACCTGAGATGACATGGGACTGTTTTTCAGACCTGCTGAGCGCCCACAACTCCAACTAAAGTCAATGGGCTCATCAGGGGCTCAGCATCACTGGACACCAAGCTTAATGGGCCTGGACCTGGGCATACAAAGCCAGAGGCCACTTTTGAAAATGCTGGCTGTAGTGCCAGAGTGTGCTAGTCTTTGTATGGACAAACAAGCAGACATAGTCCTTGCCACAAAGAAGGCTTAGCATCAGAACACAAAGAGCACCTGTATGGACCAGGGATTAGATTATGTAGTCCAAGACTGTAAGTGCCTAGGAACTGTCTGGCTGGATTACTGTATTCATGGTGCATTTACTGCATTAGGCAGCTTCAACCTTAGAAACAATGATTTTGGCTAATTTGTAACTATATACTGATGGCTATTATTATGCTAAGAACTGTTCTTTCAGTGAGGACAGATGTAAATTACATTGGGAGCTGGCTAGATGGCACTAAGCACTTAAGACGTCTGTTGCTATATTAGTGTGACTGTCTGGAGTACAGTCCTACTTATTAGTTACACATTCCTACCGTGAAGTAGATCTTTCAGCTATAAAGTGCCGTTACGCTATTTTAGACCTTGTCTGCATAATAAGTGTTTTGTAGTATAACCCCAGCTATGAATTTAAAGTGCTATATTTATACTGGTACATCCCATTGTTTAAAAAACCTTTTTCCAGAATAAGAGTGCCTTTTCTTTAGGTTGGGCTTTCCTTGCTTGGGAAGAGATTTAAGCTAAACAAAACACTGCTCTTATACCGGAATAAGAGTGCCCTCTCAGGGGGATATAGTGGTATAACCTCCCCCCCATATAAATATACCTAGTAAAACTTTAGACAAGGCCTCCTTAGTTACAATATATACAAATATCCCCATCCTCAAGTCACTTCACTGTCCCCCAAGCCATGTCAGAGATCCAGTTCAACATTACATTTAGGGGTAATGGAGTTATTCTAGAGTACTTCTTATAGTTTATTCACATCCTACTTTAATCCAAATTAACTTTCAAGTTTAGACATGAACCTGTGTTTTAAACCTCCATGGACTTACCTCAACCAACCTCACCTCTTTCTCTGCCCCATTCCTGCTCATTTGGTGCCAGCCACCCACATCTGTCCCTCTTTGTGACCTGGCTACTGTCAATGCAAGAACTATCTCCTGGTTACCTCCTGCTACCTGGAATAGCCTTGCCCCACTTCACTGACTAGCCAGCTCATGGCAAATTTCAGCCACTATCATCATTGGTCTTCCTCATTTGCCCCTCTTCATTTCTGTCATCCTCTATGACAAGACTGTCTACCGAGTGATTGATTTGAGGTGCCGTACACAAAGAAGGGTTCCAGGGTACCCTGGGCTTGGAGGACAGAGAGCAGCTGAAAACCAGGAACTCCTGGGATCTATTCTAAGCTCTGTTACTGACTTCATGTGTGATCTTGGATAAGTGACTCAATATTCCCACACATCCAGGAAAGAAACTAATACTAACCTACCTCCTAGGGCTGTTGTGAGCGTTAAGTAACGACTGTACAGTGACACTGAACTGCTCAGCATTATCATCATAATTGTTTTACATTGTACTCTTTGATGCCGTGTGAGATTTGACATTGAACCCCTGTCGTGGTGCCTAATGGAGTCCCCCCACGGTCCCCTGCCAGAGTCGACTTTCAGGGGGCCAGCTGTCATTTGTTTTACGTTCTTCCTTTCAAGAGGCAGATGTAACACAGCATAGCAGCAAAGGCAAAAAAGGGCATCTGGAGAGATGGAGCAGTATCAAGATAGCGAGGAATAGCAAGGGAGGAGAGTTCTTCAAAGAGGAACATCAAAGCACCAGAGAGACAGGGAAGAGCTGGGAATGACAGATCTGGTTTAAAGAGCCATCTATCTCCCAGCTCTTGCTATGTAAATTACACTTGCTTGTCTGACTCCACCACTGCAGCAGTAATTGTGAATGTTTTTTGGAAGCATCTCCCCACTGCCAGGGTGTTCGGCTCTTCCATGGACAGTGGTGGGAAGACAGGTTCCTTTCCCATGGGGATGGCACCTTGGCAGCCATGCATCTAGGGCTTTGGTGCTGGCAGTCGGGCTGAGACTAATGGAGAGTTAACCTGAGCAGACTACTCATTGCCCGTGATCTGATCCCCAAACCCCTTTCTCCTTCTGCCCCCTCCTGCATCCCAGCCTTCTCCCTAGACCCCTTTCCAGTCTGCTGGTCTCCTGCCCCCTACACACAGCCCTCTTTTCAACTGTCCTCCCTCCTGCCCCCCCACTACTCCCAGGCCCCTTCTACATCTCACTTCTTCCCCAGATCCACTGCCAGCCTGTCCCCTTCCCAAATTTTCTGTCCTGCTCTTTTTCTCTAGCCCGCTCTCCATCCTACCCTTCCCTCCCAGCCCCCTCGCCCCCAGGCCCTTCGCCATCCCATTCCTCAGAAAATGCTACGGTGAATATGCAATTGTCAGGCACCAGGTCCTGCAGCAGAGTCAGTCTCCTGGCAACTCAGCAAGCACAGCAGGCCTACAGCAAGCTACCTGAGGGACTGCACCATCTGATTGGTCAAGAAGGGCACCTGGCTGGCTTTTCAACCCAACAGCAGCTCTCCAGCGCTGTGCAATGTGTATCATGCTTGCAGCTGTGCTTGTCCTTGTTCCAGCCACTGCTCTGCTCCAGCTCTGGTTCCTCTTCAGCTCCTGCCTCTCTGGTACTGATCCTCAGCTCCACCCTGGCTTGCAACTCTGGTTGATCCTCTGTCTTTGGCAGTTGGCATCTGTCTCTCTGGTATTGATACCTTGCTCCGCCTCTGATCTATGACTTGGCTTCTGTCCCTCTGACACTGAGCTCTGACTTGTTTCTGGACTCTGCCTACTCTGGACCCAGCTCTAACTGGTAGATGGAACTATTGCTTTAATCACTAGACTAGACGGCCCACAGCAGTTCTCTAACAGCAATCTCCTGCTAATTGGTGGGGGCGATAGGGGCAGGGGAAGCAGGAAAGACTAACTAGCAAGTCCAGGTCCAACAGGGATTGAAATAGAGGAGCCGGGGAAAAGACCTGCCATACCGTTTGGATTGACAGCTCTTGGGATCCAGTTAAAATGGAGGTGGAACATTGTGTTCTGTGTCAGTGCTGGATGTGACTTCAAACACTCAGCACTCTGGGATTTCTCAGCCAAGCTGCGTTCCAAATGGCAGAGCCTCCTGCCCTCCACAGACAGCTTGGTGTCCTAGAAATGATGCTGCTTTGGAGCGAGCCAAGCACACAGAAGGCACCAGAAAGATCTCTTGTCCCTTCAAACACTGAGTGGGAGTAAACTCAGTTCTGGGCCAGTCCCTATTCCTTCCTTCAAAGATCAACACTGAGATTTCCCCTCCCATGTCTCTAGCATCCCCACAGACCCCATCGCCTGTGCTGAGCAGCCAAAAAACCCTCCCCATTCCCAGCTTCCCCAGCAGCCTAATGCCTGCACACTCCCAGCAAAACATGCCTTGACCCCCTCCATGCATGAAGCTGCTCTAGGATCAGTGTCAGTTCTTCCCGGATTGACCTGGATCTCTCCTCATACACCACTTAACCCCCTGCACCTGCTGGCTCTTGTCCCGAGGGAGAGCTCAAACCAGCAGTGAGGATAGCGAATGGAGAGCAGGGGAGGGGAGGGGTGCTCGCCGCAGAGGGCACTAGAAGCATTAGCCCTGATTTACCCAAGAGTCCTGACCCATCTCTGACAGTGTACCCCATAAGGCTTTATGGGGGGTGCTTATAAATGTATGTATGATATAACTGGAATAGGATTTTGCTACATATGCCATCTAACACATCTATGTAAAGGTTATGATCTACTGGTTATGTTCATCCTAGTTGTATGCAGATACCATTTGTGTGTTCAGAGTTATGAACATTGTCTGTATAATTGCTTGATTTCTAAGTAGCCTTAGTTAGAACATTTGGTCACTTCTTGGGAAAGGAATGTGCAAGTTAAGTGCTCAGTCAGGAAGCACTTAACAGACAAAAGAGCTTGAAAGACTCCAGTCCACATAAGAAGTCTACCTGAGGACGTTCAAAGTAGTATGTGGGTAATGGCTGAAACATGCAAGTCTTGAATCATGTGATTCCGAAACTACATTTTGTGACTAGATTCTACACAGGGGGAGGGAACGGTGTCTACCCAGAAGAGAGTCTATTTAAACCTTGGGGAGACCCCTCCATTTTGTCTTCAGCTGGCTAAAGAGGGAGCCTCTCCACCTCCCAGGATACTTGAAAGGAACTGGAACAAAGAACAGTAACTACAGGGGGTGTGAGTGATTGCTGGACCCAGGCTAAAAGGAGATTAGCCTGTAAAAGGGAGCATTCTGGAACTGGTGAGGATCTTATTCAGTTTGATTAGACATAGATTTGCGCATTTTATTTTATTTTGCTTGGTGACTTACTTTGTTCTGTCTGTTACTACTTGGAACTACTTAAATCCTACTTTCTGTATTTAATAAAATCACTTTTTACTTGTTAATTAACTCAGAGTATGTATTAATACCTAGGGGGAACAAACAGCTGTGCATCTCTCTCTATCAGTGTTATACAGGGTGAACAATTTATGAGGTTACCCTGTATAAGCTTTATACAGGGTAAAACGGATTTATTTGGATTTAGATCCCATTGGGAGTTGGGCATCTGGGTGTTAAAGACAAGCACACTTCTGTGAGCTGCTTTCAGGTAAACCTGCAGTTTTGGAGCAAGTAATTCAGATCCTGAGTCTTTGTTGGAGAAGACACGAGTGTCTGGCTCAGCAAGACAGGATGCTGGAGTCTTTAGCTGCCAGGGAAAACAGGAGCAGAGGTAGTCTTGGCACATCAGTTGACAGCTCCCAGGGTGGTTTCTGTGGTCCAACCCATCACACAATCCCTACTAGAAGAATGTCCCTCCTCCATCCAGTCCTCTAGGAAATTTAGCTACTTCGCAGACAACAGCCAGCTAAGGATTAAAGCGTCACTATTTTTTTCATGTTCAGCTCACTCAGAAAAGAACAACCCTGAAATTCACCTTTTGGGCAGAAAAGCAGCATGAGGAATTGCAGCCCAAAGGGTGAATGTTTCAGTAATGTCCGAGTGGCTGAAGCTAGGGGCTCGGCGTAAGTCCTCGCTGCAGCAGTGCTGTAATCAAGGTGTTTTTAATGTAAGCGACCTATTTTCCAGGGAAACCAGATCTCCGAGTGGGGAACTGGAAAATGACTAGTGCAGGAGTTTCTTTAATATGTTTCCATTCTCTGTGAGCAACAAGCAGCTACTGTACTCAGAGGACTGAGGACCTGTCTGCTTTCATCAAGGGAGCCTGCATCCTGGTACCCAGTTGCGACAGGACAGATGGAGGAAGGAGTGGCTGACTGGGTGGGGCTCTGCACAAACCCGCACCCGGGAGCCCTAAGGTAGAGATTTCCCTAAATGCTCTGCTGGAAAAAAAAGATCTGCCTTTTGGTGCTTTTGCCATCTGCCCCACAGCCCCCTGCTGTGTACCTGCTACAGACACTGCCAAAAGACTGTGCTAGGGCATGGTGACAAAGTGACTGCACTCACCGGCTGGGCCCCTAGCTGCACTGAGGGAAAGGACAAGGCATGGCTGTACAGAGCCATGGGCATGCTGGCTGTGGGGAAGGTGGAACGGAGTCCAGGTTGGGGTTCCTGGAGGGGTTGAGGGGATGGTTATGGTGGGGTGAAGGGGAGCAGGTTAGTGGTGGCAGGTAAGGCAATACCCCTAAGAGGTCAGACAGAAATAAGTAGGTGCACTTTGAGTTCATTACTTGTTTCAGTGCAGCACAAGTGCCAGCTGTAGAGGGATGGGTCACAGGTGTTAAGTGAGCACTCTGAGAGGAGGCCTTAATGAGTTCCCAGACACTGCATTGCTTACAGGGAAACCAGAACGTCAGACTCCCACCAAAAAAGATTCTGAATGCTCCCTATTCAGAGGTAGCTGCCCCAGGGACTGAACTGCGAGGGCCAGTTTCCAAAGGTACTGAACCCCTGCAGCTCAGCTGATTTCATGTGAAGGAATCTGAGGAATCAGCCCTCTGCTACCTACTTCTAAGTAAAATGACTCAGTAACAGTGGTATCGACCACGAACACCATGGACCCAATTCCTCCTGAGTGCAATTCCACTGAAGCTACACCAGGGATGAGTTTGGCATCTGTTGGTCAATGGCATCAATTCCACATAATGCTCAAGTCAAGCAATTGTTCATAAAAAGTTAGCTAGTGAGAGACCCTGCTGGAGTCCCAATCCATTCCCACAGCCCTGAGAGGACTGCTACCAAGAGAAAGAGCTGTGTGAAACTGCACTGGAACAGAAAACACTTGGAATTCACTCCTTTCAAGTGTGTCGCTTGCACAGTGTTGCTGTGAAAACCTTGCAGCATTTCTGCTTGGGATGTCCTCGGCCTCTGTGACACTTACAGCGAATGTGGCACAGCATTTTGTCACTGCCTGCTTGCTGCAGAAATGTCAGCGCAGCTTTTTTCAGTGCACTGTGGAGTTGCAAGCTGTGTGGACTGGGATGGGTCACATGGTTTAACTCACATGATATTTGGTTCTGGTTCTCTGAATGGTCCAGTAGCTCCCATTTTGACTCTCTAGCTCTGAAGAAAACTGTATAGTTAGGCTGCTCCCTTTTGAGGCTCAAATTGGAAAAAATATATTAGTGGTGCTCTCCTGAACATTGCCCACAACATATGTACCATGCCCTAGTGAGGCTGACATGGGAGATGCCATTTATAGCAGGTTGTGGAGATCATTTTTGATTATCCTGGAGTGAAGGGTAACAACATTAACCCTCTGCAGGTCTGTGTCCCCTGCTAGTAGCTGGACCACATATAGAGATTTGTAAGTCCACTAACGCCTCCAAGCACAGGTCCTTTGGCTCAAGCAACTGAAACAGATGTTTTATGATTCAGAAATCCCTGGTTCAGGCCCTGCAGGGGACCCAGCCGGGGACGTTGTTTCACTTTAAGCAGCAATGAAATCGTTAACAATCTGAACATTTTAATCCTCCGTCTAAGGCTTCCGAGCACCTTCAAGATGAATGGGAGCAGTCAGAGCTCTCTCAGCAGTGCCATTTCAGGCTTTCTGCAGACAGCACTGCAGGGGTTACATGGTTCACATTTTGAAGGTTCTCTTTGCTAAAAACTTGAATTAATATTGAAAGCAGAGATTCTGGCACGGAACGTGTCTCCTCTGAGGAGAAGTCCCAGCTCACCGAGCTGCTGTGAGTCATCCCACTCTGCCCCACGGCACTGAGAGAGATTAAAAACCATTAGAACAGGGGAAACGCAGTGCCAGGATAATCAGAACATCATGGGAGCAAATGATGATGATTGTTGTTAGACAGTATCTTACAGTTTCTCTTTGTCCATCATTCTAGGGTCCATATTTGAGCAGCCTGTGACTGAATGTTTGCTTTCTTGAGCCTGTACCATTAATACAGGCCTTATGGCTCTGTTATATGAGTGAGGCAGGACTGGCCACATGCCTCATTTAATTCCCCCTGCATTTATTGCTTTGGTTTAACGTTGCTGATTTCAGCCAGGCTGCTGATTGCAGCTTCCTCTATATGCTGATTTTCTTTTCTTGTATTTGCAATTCTAAATAAGCTGCATGTTTATTATTAGCCTGTCATTTCCTAAGGGAAAGAGTCTCCCTGAGCTGGAAAAGGTCTTTTCCTGGTTTTGCTGCAGTATCGGACGTTCTTCGTGTCTTAAAGAGGGTCTCTAAAAACGGCAGCGTTAAAAGGCCAGAACTGGACTCGCTGGGCTGGGCCCAGAAGCTGCAGTAGCTTCCTCAGCTTTGACTCCCTCCCAGACAGGATGTTCTGCCTGCAGACCTAAACAGCATCCACCCAAAAATATAGCTTTAATTTACACACATTCACATAAGGACCAAGGCGGCAGGGAGGCACACAGAGCCAGAGGCCGGGTTGCAGGCAGCCCACAGAGAAAGTGGTATCTCTGCTGCTCCCAGAGACTTCTGCTGTGTCAGTTCACCTGGAAATACAAGAGCTTGCAGCCATGTGGTGATGATGATGAGGAGGAGGAACAGGAACATAGTGTGGCCAGAAGGAAGCTACAAATGGAAGAAAATGTCTTACCCCAATCTACTGTGTCAAGACAAGTGCCTCCACTTCTCATCAGACAAAACAATCTGCTGCTGATACAGTTGTTGCTGCCTTGTCATCATGAACATTATGACATCAGTTGACAACATCATGGGAAGGGGTGATCATTCTCTAGGCTGTGACTAGGTGACTGCAGTGCACACGTAGATACGGCAATTCTTAATTAACAGTGGGATCCTAATGGGGGATAAGGCCTGGTCATTTTTCTTCCACAGGGGAAAAGAGACTCCCTGAAATTCCAGGCTGGGATTCCATGCCAGCAGAAGAGTTTGATCTCTGTAAGAAGATCCTGGCACTGAACCAAGTAGGCAATAAAATAACAGATTACCTGGAAGAGAACTTGGCATTGTCTAGTAGAGTACCTGTGAGAGAGCTCCAAAGATGGTCGAGGTAGCAGACTTGGCTGAATCTGAATGCAGCCAGTGCTGAGACAGAATGCAATGTCAGCAGGCACATCCACTTATTTTTTGATCTGCAGGGAGGCCTTTCACAGGACATCCATCAGCAGGCGTGCAAATGTACCAGCTGGGAAGGAAAAACACAAGGCCCAATTACAAACCACTTTACATCCCTTTCCTCAGGGCTTGCTTTACTCAAGAACAGAGCATGTCAACTCAAATGCGTGGATAATGATAACCACCCGAGGCCTGTGTGACTTCAGCCAGCGAGGCAGATAGGGGACATACCTTCCTCTCAGTCTAGCTTCCTTTGCACCAGATTTCCCTTTCCTTTTATAGCCCCATCCAGCCAGTCATGTGACAGGCAGAAGGCCAGTAACCCCTTACATGCCAGAGCATCTTTACATCTTGTCACAGCACCACAGGCAGTGGCCGGTATTCCTCAGCTTAGAAAGAAGCACATTGTATTCATTATATTTTCAATTCTTAAAAAAAGTCTTAAAAAAAGCTTAACAATTAAAAAAAGATGGCTACTGCATGGGGTCAGAATGGATTGAGATAATTAAGACAGTTAAGACTACTGCAGAATTTAGGGGGTAAAATCATAGAACACAGGGGTTCTTGCCTCAGAATCAGGGCCGGCTCTAGCCATTTCGCTACCCCAAGCACGGCGGCACACCGCGGGGGGTGCTCTGCCGCTCGCCGGTCCCACAGCTTCGGTGGACCTCCTGCAGGCGCGCCTGTGGATGCTCCACCGGAGCCGCGGGACCAGCAGACCCTCCGCAGGCAGAGTGCCTCCCGCAGCATGCGGCCTCAAGCATGTGCTTGGCACGCTGGGGCATGAAGCCGGCCCTGCTCAGAATGCAGATCCCTACTGCCACCATGTATATGAAGCCTTGTGCCTAAGCTGACACCAGGTGATGTGCTATCAGCCTGTCCCATACAGATATGCTCTAACTGCATATCTTGTCTAGGTGTCATCACCCTGAGGTGAGCTGGCACTCAACTGAAGATGGCTGTTGCCCCTAAAGCACAAAGGTGTCATGTGCATTGCTTCATGGAATGAGGGGCAGCAGAAAGAAGTCAAACAGGACGGTGGATCCCCGGGGGGCTTGACTGCACCTAGTACCCTGCTGGCTTGGCTAAAGCTCTGCACACTGAGTTACGCCATCCCACACACATCTTTCCTTGACAAGCAAAGCCCTCTGCACACTTCAGGGACTTGTCTCATGAAGCAAGTAGGTCATTCTCCTAATCTCTTTAGCCACATATTAAAAAGCTCATCCAAATTTAAGCCTGGGGCGTGTCTGCCTTATTACTTCTACCAGCTTCGCTGTGCATCTCAGGGGCTAGATCCAAAGCCCATGAAAGTCAGTGGGAGCCTTTCAGTGACTTCAGTGGGTTTTGGATCAGACTCTAGGGACTCTTCTTCTAAGATGCATACAGAAAAGAACCAAACTGGCCCTGTAAAATGTGCTCAGAGCAGGAAATCCATGAGCTGTTTCATTTACTTCTGAGAACGTGGGTCACTATTTTCCTACAGTGCTTGGCACAATGAGGTCCTGGTCTATCACAAGCCAAATCAATAATAAACATAATTAATAATGATTGGAAGCAGGGGATCTCAGCTGGGGGTCACAACCACACTGCCCTTCCCATGTTGCTAAGTGGGAGCAACTTCTTGTCCCAGTCTGGAATGTATCTGAAGAGAAGACATTTACATTCAGGTTGTGATGGGGCAAGGCCAGATGGCTACAGTAAAGTACTGAGAAACAGATATGTTAGCCCCAGGCTAAACAAATCCCTAGTACCCTGGTAACCAAATGGCAGTTGCCCCAGTTAATGAAGGCACCTGGAGCCAATTAGATCTTCTAGAAGGCAGTAGAGATAGATACTTTAATTAGAACACCTGCAGCCAATCAAGGTAGGCTAATCAGGGCACCTGGGTGTTAAAAAAGGAGCTCACTCCAGTCAGGCAGAGAGGAGCCAGAGGAGAGGAAGTGTGTGTGAGGAGCTGGGAGCAAGAAGGCAAGGAGCTGAGAGTGAGAGCGTGTACTGCTGGAGGATTGGGAGGACAAGTGTTATCAGGCACCAGGAGGAAGGTCCTGTGGTGAGGGTAAAGAAGTGTTTGGAGGAGGCCATGGGGAATAAGCCCAGGGATTTGTAGCTGTCATGCAGCTGTTACAGGAGGCACTATAGAAGCTGCCAATCACAAGGGCCCTGGGGGCTGGAACCCGGAGTAGAGGGCGGGCCTGGGTTCCCCCCAAACCTCCCAACTCCTGATCAGACACAGGAGGAGCTGACCCAGACTGTGGGTTCCACAAGAGGGGAAGATCACTGAGGTGAACAAATCCGCCAATAAGCCCAGGACCCACCAAGGTAGAGGAGGAACTTTGTCACAAGGTGTAACGCTGACCCGTTACTGCAGTGGTCCCCAAACTTTTCAGGGCCACGCCCCCCTACTCTTGTCCATGCCCCCCACTGGAGCCAATGCTGGGAGAAGGGCTGTGGCTAGGGGCAGAATGTGATGCAGACAGCGGTAAGGGCGCCAAGTAGGGTGACCAGATGTCCTGATTTGGGTTTTTTTTCTTATATAGGCATCTATTACTCCCCACCCCCTGTCCCAATTTTTTACATTTGCTGTCTGGTTACCCTAGGGCCAAAGCTGGGGCTGGGAGAGGGTCTGGGGCTGCAGCCAGGGCTGAGGCTGGAGGCAGGGCCAGGGCTGGGTGTGGAGCTGCGGCTGGGCCACAGCTGAGGGACGAGGCTAGGGGTGGGGCCAGGAGCTAGGACTGAAACTGGGGGCAGGGCTCAGGGTGCGCTCCCTTCCCTTCCTGCCCCCTGTGAGCGTTGTCCTGGGTCCCATCATGTCCCCCTGAATGTTCCTCCGTGCTCCCCACAGGTTGGGAACCTGTGCACTATGGCATGAGCTAAATGATACATATCTCTTAGCTAAGGCTGCAGCAGGCTCATCAATCTCCAGCTGTCCTAGAGGGGAACATGGCGCCACTCCCAGCTGCAAGGGGTTACACAGGTTTGAAGCAGTCTGACCATACCATCGCCCTAGAGGCGGTATGTGCAATAGGGGATACTCAGTGTTGGCCTACTAGTTTCTGGAAACCAAAGCCCATCAGCCAGAGATGAGTGAAGACACTATCACAGAGTAAATGGAAGTTACTTGCTGTACACAAAGTAACAAGTATATCAAAGGCTAAAAAAACTCTGAGATTAAGGTTTCTATCACTGCACAATACCCTTATTAAAACTGAGTTAATAGGAAACAAACAAGTACCCTGAGATGTACTCTCTCGCCCAGTTTCCTGAAAGGGTACTATAAATCGCTCTGCTGCTAGCAGCGATTACCTCCCGAAATCCCCATCTATCTGCCCATGACAAACATGACTGTCTTGTCTGTTGACACCCCACCTCACATTGTCAGTCCACCTCAGATCTCTCACCTTCCCAACCCCCCAACACTTAACAGAGACTGCAAAATAGGTAGCAAAAGCCAAAAATCATAGCAGCCATGTTTTGCCAAGCATTGTACAACTGGATGCTCACTCTCTCTCTCACACACACACATTTTGTATATATGCTGCAGACCACCAGACACCGTAAGGGACAAGCAGTTTTGTATTTCCAAAGAAATTGCCCAGAAAATGGTTCTGGTGCTTTATTTTCTTATTATAAAGCTGATTTCCCGGATCTGTCATTTACAATGACACGGCGCTCAGCCTGGCTAACAATGAGTTCAGCTGCAGTAGAGGGAATTATGTAATCCAGTTATTCAAAAGTAAGTAGGTCGGCATCATTATCTCCCTTTTACAAGGAGGGGAATTGAGGCACAGGGCATGTATGTGACTCGCCAAAGGCCACAGAGTGAGTCAGAGTCAGGATTAGAATTCCCAGCTTTCAGTTCACTAAACTGCACTGCATCTCTTGTTGCTTTTCAAAGTTCATTTTAAATGCATGATATCACTCAAGCAATTCATGCCCATTACAGAGAGTGCCTGATATTTCAGATGAAGACAGCCCAGAAAATATTTCATGTTTCACATTAACCCTTTAAGGTAAATATTGACTTGGACAATATACACATCTTTCTAACTATTGTCATTTGTCTCAACAATAGTACATATCTGTTTACTGAGCAGGTAGCTGTGCTCAGATGTAGAACCACTTTAAAAGCATTCAGACAGCAAGCCATTACCCTCTGATCCCACTGAGGGTTACCAAAAGAAACTACAGCATCTGCTCAAGAAACTTCCTGAAAAAGCACAAGAGCAAATCCACACAGACACACCCCTATAACACTGAGCAGGGGTATTCTTTCTGCTATCCAAGATCCATAAACCTGGAAATCCTGGACGCCCTATCATCTCAGCCATTGGCATCCTGACAGCAGGATTGTCTGGCTATGTAGACTCTCTCCTCAGGCCCTACACTACCAGCACTTCTAGTTATCTTCAAGACACCACTGACTTCCTAAGGAAAACTACAATCCATTGGTGATCTTCCTGAAAATACCATCCTTTAGCCACTTGGATGTAAGAAGCCCTCTACACCACATTCACACAAAGTGGCACACGCTCAGGAATTCATCCCCGATAAATTCACAGCACCTGGTGGCAGAACTTTGTGATTTTGTCCTCTTCCTAAACAATTTCAATTGGGGACATTTATGTACCTTCAGCCCAGCGCACTGCTATGGGTACCCGCATGGCCCCACAGTATGCCAATATTTTTTGATGGCTGACTTAGAACACACTCCTCAGCTCTCGTCTCCTAACGCCCTACTCTACTTGCACTACATGATGACATTTCATCATCCGGACCCATGGAAAAGAAGCCCTTGAGAAATTCCACAAGATTCACAATTCCACCCCACCATCAACTCAGCCTGGACCAGTCCACACAAGAGATCCCTTCCTGGACACTACAGTGCTATGAAGCGATGGTCACATAAACACACCTATACCGGAACCTACTGACCGCTATACTTACCTACAGCCTCCCAGCTTTCATCCAGACCACACCACACGCTCCATTGTCTACAGCAAGCACTACGATACAGTCGCATTGCTCCACCCTCAGACAGAGCCAAACACCTACAAGATCTCTATCAAGCGTTCTTACAACTACAATACCCACCTGTGAAGGAAGAAACAGATTGACAGAGCCAGGAGAGTACCCAGAGCCACCTTACATGAGGACAGACCAAGCAAATAAAGTAACAGACCACCACTTAGCGTCACTTCAGCCCCCAACTAAAATCTCTCCAGAGCATCATCAAGGATCTACATCCTATCCTGAAGGATGATCCATCACTCTCACAGATCTTGGGAGACAGGCCAGTCCTTGCTTACAGACAGCCCCACAACCTGAAGCAAATACTCACCAGCAACCACAGACCACACAACAAAAACACTAACCTATCCTTGCAACAAAGCCCGTCCCCAACTCTGTCCACATATCTATTCAGGGGACACCACCATAGGACCTAACCACACGAGCCACACTATCCGAGGCTCATTCACCCGCACGTCTACCAATGTGATATATGCCATCATGTGATAGCAATGCCCTTCTGCCATGTACATTGGCCAAACCGGACAGTCTCTACACAAAAGAATAAATGGACACAAATCAGACGTCAAGAATTATAACATTAAGAAAACAGTCAGAAAACACTTCAATCTTCCTGGTCACTCGATTACAGACCTAAAAGTGGCAATATTACAACAAAAAAACTTCAAAACCAGACTCCAATGAGAGACTGCTGAATTGGAACTAATTTGCAAAATGGACACCATTAAATTAGGCTTGAATAAAGACTGGGAGTGGATGGGTCATTACACAAAGTAAAACTATTTCCCCGTGTTTATTCCCCCTCCCCCCGCCACTGTTCCTCACACCTTCTTGTCAACTGCTGCAAATAGACCATTTTGATTACCGCTACAAAAAGTTTCTCTCTCTCCTGCTGGTAATAGCTCACCTTAACTGATCACTCTCATTATGGTAACACTCATTGTTTCACGTTCTCTGTGTATATATGTATATCTTCCTACTGTATTTTCCACTGCATGCATCCGATGAAGTGGGCTGTAGCCTACAAAAGCTTATGCTCAAATAAATGTGTTAGTCTCTAAGCTGCCACAAGTGCCCCTGTTATTTCTGCTCCATTAGGGGCCAAAGCAAAACTCATCCTGTATGAACAGTTCTGCTCTTCTTATAAAGGAAACAGAATTTCACCTCGCCCATTAGACACTTCAGCTTCCCACAAGATGCGGAATCAGTGTGAGATTTACAGGAAAGGGATGGACGTGGAGATTGCTTAAGTGCTCTCTTATATTTAAATTCTCCTCCACAACAGCTCAGAGGGGGAAGAACTATTTGTATAGTGGGGGTGCTGAGAGCCATTGAACTAAACTGTAAACCGTGTATATGATGGACACCATTGTTTGTGCTATGTACCAGTTCCTAGAGTCAGAGAGTGAAAGAGGCAGTGGTGGGGCAGAGCCTTTCCCATCTGAATAGTCCTCTTACCAATCCCTGTCATGGTAGTGCCTTAACAGACATGTATCAGAGAGGTAGCCACAGGCCGTCCTTACTCATACACAAAGTACGCAGCTGCGTAGGGCACCAGGAAATTTGTGGCACCAAATTCCCTGGTGCCTTGCACAGCTGCACGCTGCTCCAACCCCTGCTCTGGCTCTTCCCCATGGCATCCGCCCCTGCTCCACCCTGCCCTGACTTTTCCCCACCTCCACTCCCCTGAGGACTCCAGAAGCGGTTGGGCCTGCACTCACCGGTAAATACATCGACCCGGCCCCAGCCTGCTCTGCTCCTCTGGCTCCCAGCTGAGCCGCTGGCGAGTGCTGGGGGGCGGTTCTCCCCTCCCCCCAAGCCTGGGAGCCAAGGAAGCTGGGGCTGGGTCACTCCACTTCCTGCAGGAAGTGGCCAGCTCCCCCACCCCCGATAGAGGCCTGGGGTGGGGCCCACATAGCCCCCCCATGGAGGTCTGGGGCCACACACACCCAACTCCTCCCCACAGAGGCCTGGGGCCCCAAATAGTTAGTGATGATCCTGGGTAGCCATGTTAGGCTGTATCCACAAAAACAACAAGGAGTCTGGTGGCACCTTAAAGACTAACAGATTTATTAGGGCATGAGCTTTCATGGATTGTTTACCCACAAAAGCTCATGCCCTAATAAATCTGTTAGTCTTTAAGGTGCCACCAGACTCCTTGTTGTTTTAACAGAGATGAGTTCTTGTTAGTTAGGGTTAGGAAACTAACTTGCAACAAGAAGATACAAATTTCAACAGTCTCTTCATTCTGTCCAGAGGAGCCCCATACAGGCAGATCACTCATCACATGCACTACGGAAGCTCTTTGTTAGACAATAGAGACACAAGATGGGTGAGGTAATATCTTTTATTCAACCAATTTCTGCTGGTGAGAGAGAATTTTTTGAGCTACATGGAGCTCTTCTTCAGGTTTGGGAAAGGTACTAAGTGTCACAGCGAAATAAAAAGTGGAACAGACTGTTTAGCTTAAGTAGTTAATACATTTCAAGGGACCATTCAAGATGAAGTAGCCCATTAACACCACACCTGGGGAGGAAAGTGTAAAAAAAGTTGTGGAGGGAAGCTGGGTTATAAATTGATGTAACAAGCCATAAATCCAATAATTCTTCTGCCAACTCCATCTTTGAATTCTTTCATAACGACGACATCACCCACAATTACCATGTCCCCACCGACAGTCATAAGAAGAAAGTTTAATCTGACCGAACACCCTACAGTGGACAAAACGACACTCTTGATCATTACATTGATTGCATCAGGAAAATAATTACCTGTGAAATCCTTAACAAACTCCACATCCACTACAATCTCTCCATCCCCAAGAGGACAGCTACACTGTTCCTGAAATCCATCCACCAGATAGTGATCAAACCAGCAGAAACAGGGGGCACCATGGTAGTCCTCAACTGTGATGTGCACTGACCTCGTTAAAGTAATCAACTCTGAAGAACTCAAAGAAGCCTCCATACCACAATTTACCCATGAATTTAAGGGTTGTTGGGTGTGAGTGGGAGAAGTATGGACAGGGATTTTTGTTAGGGAGCAAAAAAGCCTCCCCCATGCAGCCTCTGGCTGACCCCATGTGTCCCTACAGCCCCTACCCCCTCTCCCTCATGTTGCCCTGCAGCCCCCTAGCCCCCATCTCCATGTGGCCCTGCAGCAGGGACGCTGGAACATATGGAGGGCCATGCTTGCCCCTCCCCTTCCACTTTTTACCTACCATAAGGGCAAGTGACAGGGAGGAGAGGAGCAAGCAGGTGGCAGGGTCTTGGAGGAAGAGGCTGTGCGAGGGCAGGGTCTTAGGAAAGGGGGCAGTGTGAGGGTGGGGCTCAGGAAGAAGGGGCAGTGTGGGCTTGTGAGGGGCACAGTCTGGGCGCCTGTGGCCCCCCCCCCACTTTTAGAGTGCTTCTGCTCTCCCTTCCCTAGATAACTCCAAAAGAAACTCTACAACCTCATCCCCCAAGAACCCTCCCCAGGGTCCTTCTTCTACACACTTCCCAATGTATACATACAAACAAAGGAACCCAGACAGACCAATCATATGTGGCCACGGCATTCTGACGGAAGGAATATTGGGACTTGTAGAAGCCATCCTCAAACCAGTCACCACACAAATGGCCAGTTTCCTCCAGGACTCAATTGACATCCTTCAGAAACTTTGCAATGTTAACAAATCTCCCTCAAAACACCATCTTTGCCAACATGGACGTCACTTCCCTAAATACCTCTATCCCTCACAATGATGGCATCTACAAGACAACAGACAACCCGCAGATATCCACCCCAAACACATGGCCAAATTCATCCATTTCATCCTCACCCATAATTTTACATTCAACAACAAGCACTTTGTCCATACCATGGGAACAGCCATGGATATGAGGAGTGCTCCCCAATACACCAACCTTTTTATTGGCCACTTTGAAGAAGAATTTATTGACAAATGCACCACAAAACTAATCAGATACCTGAGATACATCAGTGATATTTTCATCCTCTGGACTGGCAACCTAAACTCCCTCATAGACTTCCACCACAACATCAGCAACCACCACTCTTCCAGTAAACTCTTTTTAGAGCACTCTCACACTAGCATCAACTTCTTGGACACCATGATCAGCTTCAACAGATGACAACTATATTCAAGAAATCTTCAAATCACCCACCTCCCTTCGTAGATGCAGTAACCATTCCCAGTACACCAAGAAATCTGTTATGTACAGCCAAGCAGTCATACCACAGAACTGGACATGCCAAACCTGTGAAAAAAAATGCAGAAATTGGGCTTGTTTTTGGCTTACTTGGTTTGTGAGTTGCTTGTTGGCTAGTGTTTGGCTTGCAGCTTGTTGCTTTTTTTCTTTTTTTTTTTTTTTAAATCAGCTCCCGGCAAGCAGGGGCAAGGGGCAAGCAGGGGGAGAGAGTCAGGGATGCACAGTGGGCCTACCACAGTCCCAGACTGCACACCAGGGGAATCTAGTCACGTAGAGTGTTGGGGTTCTTAGGGATTGGCTTGTTTTGGACTTGTTTTGAAGTGGGATTAGCTTGATTTTTGGCTTATTGTGAAAGCCAGGGTGCTTATTTACCACGTGAAAGTTGGCAACTGTGCACAGAACATGCTTGAGGGGAATACACACCTTAACACAATTAAACACAGGATACACACCTTAACACAATTAAAATCACCTTCACAAACAAAGACGCTCCACCAGAGAAGTAGATTGCATGATGGAAGAGGCCACCCAAATACCCCAAGAGAACTTGCCTCACTGCAGAAATCAAACCCACCTCCCACTGCACACCGCTAGTTGTTACCTATCACTCTATTCAGAAACCCATACGGGTTATCATCAAACAATTACAACCCATACCCAATGGGAACCCCATCCTGAAAGAAATCTTTCCTGAACCCTCTCTCCTAGCCTTCAAACAACCAAGTTCATTCCAAGCTCATCTCAGAAGCAAGCTCCCCACAGACCAGGACACACCAACTTAAAATGGCACCAAATCCTGCCAAAACAACAGATGCAAAACCTATGGACAATCTCCATAGCACATCTTTCAAGAGCCATGGGTCCTGCACATGTCTATCACAACACGTGGCGTACCTCATCCAGCACATTAAATGCCCCAACAGTAACTATATGAGTAAGGCCAGACAATCACTATGCTCATGACCAAACTCTCACTGAAAAATAATAAGACAAAAACACCCCCTCACCTGTGGGCAAATGCTTTTCACAAAGTAATCATTCTATATCTGACCTCTCAGTCCTCATCCTCAAAGGAAACCTGCACACCACCTTCAAAATAGAAAGCCTGGAAGCTTAAATACATAACTTTATTAGACACTAAAAATCATGAACTGAACAGTGACACCAGATTTATGGCTTATTACAAACAATCTAAAATCCACTAACCCCTCCCCCCAGCTTTTTTTATTCCTTCCCTCCCTATGACTGGTGAAGTGTTAGTCAGTCATTTCACCTTGGAAGATCCTTTGAAATATGATTTAAACTATTATGCTAACCAATCTGTTGCACTTTATATTAAGCTGTGACACTGAGTACATTTCCCAGACCTGAAGAAGAGCTCCGTGTAGCTTGAAAACTTGTCTGTCTCACCAACAACAGTTGGTCCAATAAAAGTTATTACTTCACCTAACTTGTCTCTCTAATATCCTGGACCAACATAGCTACAACACCACTGCACAGAACTTTGTTCGATCTAACATTTTCCCTTTTTTACCGGTACAGACAATTTTAACATCCAGCTTGGCTCTCTGTGTGGATACTTACTTGCCCTCATTGTAGAGGATGAGTGTTATTAGATTTACTTTCTTAGTTTCGAGTGCTAATTTGGTAACCCAGTTTGGTTATTTTAATTACATTTAAGCAGAGAGGTGTTACGCTCTGATTTTACTGCAGACCACAACTGAGTGTCTATCACTTGCTGAGTTGGGGAAACACCAGGTTGATAAGGCAGGCTCTTTTATTTTCCTAGCACACAATGTTTTTGAGGCACATGTCTCTAGGGGTCAAGCTTCTATTTAGCTAGGATGTGCTGCAAGATTGTGACCAAGGAGATGATTATTGTGTTGTCTGAATCTGGCCTTTGTTACTATGCAAAACTCAGTGGTGTGATGTGACATATTTAGTCAGGTATGGAATTCTACACTTGCGTGCAGAATAGTGTCCTCCAAGCAGTGTGACTTCACAAGTACAGTGCATTCCAAGTCACACTGTGAAGAGGAGGGTATTTTGTTCCACAAAGTGGCATCCTCCATGTGCATTCGAAGACTGGATGGAATCATCCCACGGGTACCGGTGGTCCTGGTGCATGCCATGCATGCCTTGCTTACACAACCAGCACACCACTGCCAAAATCTCCTGCATTGAGCATGTACGATGAAGTAAAAATGTTTCAAGTGTAAAAAGCTCCGAGAAGAAAGAGGCTGGTGATTTAATGCGTGTGCACCTCATACAAACAGCCCTCAAGCTCATGGCAGAGTGTGTCACAACTGGCCAGCTCTGCTCAGGACGGTTCCAGGATAGAGCTAGCAGCAGTGTTATAGGGAAGCATCTAGGTGCCTCAGCTGATCTGTGGGTATGGACAACCCCAGCCTGCAGTATGCCTGGCTGTGAGCAGCACCAAATCCCTCACAAAATCACACTAGCCCCTTGTACTCCAAGACCCAGCAGACTGGCATAACTGATATAAATAACTTAGAGCTATTAGGATCTCAGAGATCAGCCTCCGTTGTGTCTAGCGTAGTTTATCCCCTCCACTGTTCCCTGGAGCCTGTTAACTAATCTCCTTCTGAGCCTTTCCACTGACAGTGCCTCAAGGCCCTCTCTTGGTGGCTAAATTTGCATTTCCACAGTTGATTTCTCTACCTTTAGGAACAAGAAATCCTTCTCCGTATAGCAGCCTCCGAGTAAATGGTTACTGCGTCTTTAATAATGCGTATGAGCTGGAACTAGAAGCTAGGCGTGTGTAAGGCCTGGCAACAATCAGAGAGACAAGGATAAAAGTGCAGAGCAGCGATGTGGGGAGATGCAGGACTGTTTGCTGATGGCTGGTAGCTGAGTGGAGGCAAAGGGGGAAAACTGAGGGTTGATTCTCCACTGCCTGCCGCCTTGGGCAAAACATTTTCACCTGTGCATACTGGTTGTAAAATGCTACCATACAAAATTGTAGCATTCCACCCACTTTGCCTAGGCTTTAAACACTGCAGCAAGTGAAAGGCAGTGGAGACCAAGTCCCTAGCTAAAAACCATTGGAAACTGCAGCTGGAGGAATTTAGAACAACAGGAAAGACATTTATACCTTGTATGTAAAGGAAAAGTTTATCAGAGACTCGTTTGCTGCTTCCCCCAGTTAAAAGCTGATGTGTCACTGTCAAATAGGCTTGCACCAACCCACTGCAAGAGTCCGCAGTATAATGGAATCAAAATGTCATGCTGCCAGAGACAATGCCTTTTCATTGTCCAGACTGCTGCATCCCGGCACTTCAAGAATACAGCAAAGTTCTTTTTATGGCTCTTGGTTTTCACATAACTTCTTTGAATAGAACTGGCTGGAAGCTGCCAGCAGACCTGTCTGTGAGAAGCATCAAAATCACTAGCCCTTTCTACTCCAAGACGTGGGGATATGACAATTCAGGGGTCACTTAGTTCATAGATTTCCTCTGCATTACAGATTCATTTTACGGGAAACTGTGCAGACATTTCACAGCATCTTCTTAACTGAGACTCGGGTAATTTAAGCAGAACCTAAGGAACTAAATAATTTGTATTAGCAGCAACAAACTTTCCTCTACTTTGATGGGTTAAGGCAGTTGGTTAAGCACTGGAATAAATTGCCCAGGGAGGTTGTGGAATCTCCATCATTGGAGATTGTTAAGAGCAGGTTGGACAAACACATGTCGGGGATGTTCTAGACTCTAAATGACACTTAGTTCTGCCATGAGTGCAGGGGACTAGACTAGATGACCCCCTGTCTAGTCCTATGATTATATGAAATCTATCAGACCAGCCAGCTATTCAAATCAAAGTGATAGGAGTGGACTTGACTGACACAGGAGTAAGGCCCTGTGGTGAGACTGCAGTGCTCTTATCCTAGTTAGATTTCTTTCTCTGGTTACCTTGGGGTATATCTATGGGTTGGGGAATCATTTTGACAATAGGGTGGTTGTTGCTTGACAGTCCATGTGTTCTTGTTGCTCATTAACTCAGCTGGAGTCAGAATTCTCAGATATCAGTGTTATTTGCCATGAACTGCAAGTGGGGAACTAGTAGAAAAATCCCTAAGGAACTAAATTTCATGGAAACAACCCCTTGTAATAAAGAATGAGGGAAGTGAAACAGTTTACTCATATAATATTTTTCATATCCACAGCCCTTTAATGGCATGCATGAGTTTGCAGCAGGCCTGGGATGGATTATCCTCATTTTACAGACATGAAAACAGAGAAATTAAGTGATCATCCCAAGGCCAGAGAGGAAATTGGTATTAGAGCTCAGAAGTCTTTGTTCCCTTCCTGTGGTTAGAGCACTGTGCTACACTGCTCTCTAGATGAGCGGCAAAACTAGATTGTTTCCAAGCAGAATGTATAATCAAAGTTCTTCTCTGCACAGACTGGGATTAGTAATGGCAGATAGAGCCGTTGTACTCAGCTCATAGTGTAGCTCTGGTATATGTGACATCCATTAAACGGGCAAAGAGTTTTGAGGCATGGATCCTGACTGCAGGGTACATTTAGTCAATGCATTTGCTTTTTATGGTGTAATGCTTGTAACTTGATATCCTTGCTAGAGTGTTAGTGGATGGATTTCTGTTTAAAAAGTAAAACTCCTATTTAAAGCACCCTGCCACTCTTTAGTCTGCTTGTGTGATTTAAATTAAGCTTCTTATTAACACAGTTAATTCTCCACTTTGCCTTCTGCTTCAATGTCTGTTACTCCAAATACCAACAGTAGTGAGTGAAAATTGTTACCATCGGATGCTGGCCAGTGTGTGTGTGTGTGTGTGTGTGTGTGTGGAAATGAGTTGTGGAGGAGGGGACTTAATGCAGGTCCAGTGGGCAAGTGTCTTTGCAACACAACCATCCATCACAGCTGGCTCTAGTTTTTGCCAAGGATAGCTTTCTCAGCAGAACTCTAAATGGGCCATGAAGACTCCCCCTTAGAGGTGGTGGCTTCTCTGGAACAGAGCCAGGCAGTGCTGAGGGAGTCTTGCATTGTCATGTCCTGGTCCCTGATTACCTGGATTGCAAAGTCACACCCTGTGTATTTTGTAAAGCACTGTGTACAAATGATAATAATGAACAAAGCTTTCACTCTCCAAGGCTTGACTGTTGCTACTGTTATGCTGGTGGAAAGTCCTGTAACGCCTACGAAGAAATTGCACTCCCCAGCTCCCTCCAAAATAAAATAAAGTTTCCCCACAGGATGTCAGCTCTCCTCAGCCTCTGTATAGCCTTAACCTGGCCATGACGATGCAGAAAACAATCGTTTTATTGCTGTTTGGATGTTGCGCTGTTTGGATGTTGCGCTGTTCAGTTAGGAAATGCCTTTACCTTTTACAGCATGTGCAGTTTCCTCCCAGTAAATCTGCCATTCCCAGGGGCAGAACACAGTAATCGCTGCCTTTAATTCAGGCCTTCTCTGGAAAAAAAAAAAAAAAAAAAAAAAAGGAGGAAAACATCAGGTTGGCAAGAAGGATGAGAAGTAATTGAGACCTCAGGTTCATTTGTAAACCATCTAACCTCTAGCAGGAGGCTCTCTTGCACTCTGCACTCTCTCCAGCCTGTGTTTGGGGAAATAGCAGAAACTGCTGACTTACCTAAGAATCTCTAAACCACAGGATCTAGTATAGCAGCTGAGGAATTGTCCGGCCATTTTTCACCATCTGCCCTCAGACTCCCCACAGCTCCATATTATAAATATCTCTCATTGCCTGAAGGTTCCTTATTCTCATGTTGCTTCTGTGAGAGGGAGGCAAAAGCTGATCATTAGACATACAGATGTGCTTTCTGACCAGTATGTGTGTAACCCTACTTCCAGGTGTTGTCAGCAGCAACAAGGGCTGGGTTCAAATAGCCAGAGGTCCCTTTTAAAATTAGCAGACACCACCATCTCAAGCCCCCACCAAGGATTTCTGGGATCACTAAATACCATCCCTGGATGCCCTGAATAGGCAATACCTCCCCGCTCACAAGCATTGAATCTGTGTATGAAACAAGGAGAACTTTATTAGGGGTAAAGGGAACACAGCATCAGCTTGACAAAACAAAGCAACACTATAGCTATATGAATAATAAATAAAATACTCCCCACACAGTAACTTTGGCAATAGTCCATTAACTCTGTTCCGCACCCGCCAAAGTGAACAACCAATGGTTAAATGTCTCTTCACCACATCACTTCCCTCTTCTCCATCCACTGCACCCCACTCATAGTTTGGTGTCAGTGAGCAGCATAGTCCTAAGGTGCACTGAGGAAAACTGTCTCCCATCCTCTAGGAAGTGATGCCTGGTTCCATCATGAGGTTCTATCACCTACTCCACTTATACATCATGCCAAATGGACTAAAGGTGAAAAATCCATTGCTATCTACATACTACACAGACCACAGTGAGAGATTATGCCATACTCTATCAAACAAACTGAGGAACCACCTGATCAGCATCCTATACAGCAAACAGGAAAACATCAAAAAACAGCTATCCAACCTGGAGACTCTCATAAATAACCAAACTTCCATACAAATGGACTTCACTAAAATAAGACAGGAGATCTACATTACTCACTTCACCTCTCTACAAAGAAAAGGACTGTAAGCTGTCTAACTCCTACCTGCCACATGGGGCCACAACCGTGGTACCCCCAACCCACCCAGCAATATCGTCAATCTATCCAACTACACACTCAGCCCAGTACAAAAGTCTGTCCTATCTCGGGGACTCTCTTTCTGCCCTGCCACCTCCACAAACATGATACAGTTCTGCGGTGATCTGGAAGCCTACTTTCGCCATCTCCAACTCAAAGAATACTTTCAGGATAACACTCAACAGCCCACTGATACACAGTTACCCTCCCACCAACAGCACAAGAAGAAGAACTTCACGTGGACTCCTCCTGAGGGTCGAAATGACAGTCTGGACCTATACATAGAATGCTTCCGCCGACGTTCACAGCCAGAAATTGTGGAAAAACAACATCGCTTGCCTCATAACCTAAGTCGTGCAGAACTCAATGCCATCCACAGCCTCAGAAACCACCCTGACATTATCATCAAAGAGGCTGATAAAGGAGGTGCTGGACTAACTGACCATCACTTATTTGGCATTGTGGTGTCTAGGAAGTGGACCTCCCGTGTAGATTGGTCCAGGCTGAGTGATGGTGGGTGGAAGCTATTGAAATCGTTGGGTGTGGAATCTGGTGTGCCGCAGTAGTACTACGCCTCCCATAGTGTGATCCAAGTTCGTCCGCACGGTGGAGCTTTTCCATATGAAGTCACTCACGATTTGTCCCTACTAGTGTGCTCATGCAGCTCCGTATGGTGTATGAAGAGGAAAGGTGGCTCCATCAATTGCGTGAGTGTGTAGCATCGATAGCGCGGCTGGAGAGGATAGAGGACGGTGTTGATGGCTGTGCTCCGCCAGGCGGGTGCGAAGCACATAAGCAGATGATGCGTACTTATTGTAGTGGGTGAGTCCGCGCTGTATAATTCGAATCAGAATTGAACGTGGTGGTTGGTGTGTGACAAGTGTGGGTGGCACAGTGTGGAGTGGTGTAACTGTACTTTTGTTGGTATGGGGTGGAGTTTAGTAAGGGGGGGTGGTGAAGGATAGCGAGTTTGTTCCAGGCGTCAGCCATAAAAATGTTGGCTCATATTGTGGCGCCCATGCCAGCTGCCCCATAGACATAGCTGCCTCCTGATCTGCGAGATATATGCTTGTCATCAAATTGAATTAGTTTGTTGTGTGAGGCTAAAGCGCCACAGAGCTCAGCAACCAGCTTGTGCTGACTGCGCATCTCAGCGTATACTGTTCCTGACAATCTGTTTTCCATCGTGTGCATTGGCTGATGTTTCTGTAGATGCCTTCTACATCCATGCGCCTGCGCCCTCAAGTGAGTGGCTGTTTTCTGGAAGCCGTCACCTAATGCATTGTAGTATTTTCTCAGGCAAATCAGCTGCTCGTCACGGCATGATCGTGGCGAGTGTCTGGTGGTCCTAGATCCGAGTAGAGAGTCCACTATCCAGACAGCTCCATTCAGTGAGAGCTGCCAATGCCTGAGATCATGGGGCATCCAGCCGCTTTCCAGGTTTGTGCGCTATCTTGGGCTAGCCTGATTAGAAATAACCCTGGTGCTCTTTTATAAGGCTCTGTTGTATTGATGTTCCTGGTGTTAGTGTAGGGAGTGTCCTGAGTAGATGGTGCAGTTTCTTACGTGCTATTCCTCAGTGGCCGCATCTAAGGCCGAAGTGCGCTCCTGCCTTAGAATGGCTATTGAAGAGCTTGTCTGGCAGCCCCTCCTTTTGCTTTAGTCAGACCTGTTCATGAGACAACAG
>NC_133769.1:179074274-179081008 GCF_003597395.2 Chelonoidis abingdonii | reverse complement strand
CTACATGCATCCGACAAAGTGGGTATTCACCCACGAAAGCTCATGCTCCAATACGTCTGTTAGTCTATAAGGTGCCACAGGACTCTTTGCTGCTTTTACAGATCCAGACTAACATGGCTACCTCTCTGATACCCCACTTATAGTGATTTCAGCTTATTTAGGGGGCAGAAGGAGCCTCACCAGAGTTCACTCAGTTCTGCTGATGTCTGCTGCAGTTTCAACAGAGAACTGCATTGGTACCATTTCCTGTTGATGAGTCCTCCCAACAGCACAGGATCTTCAGTTGAGGAGAACCACTAGCAGAGGGGATCTTTGAGCAAAGCCTTTTACCGCTATAGATATACTCCTTACCATAAGATAGGAACCTTTTCTTCTTTGCTCCTCCCTCTTTCAGTTCATTTAACTACCCACTATATTCTGAGTTTGTGTACAGTTATGGTGACACTCAAAGTGTCACTGGAGGAATTTTGGGTAGAAAACTTGTACAAATGAAGGTCTTGCTGGAGCTATATATCCCCCTTGTTTACCAATAGATGGGAGTAGAATGCTTCTTCCCTATTGGAGGGTCTGTGCATCTGGAATTGTGGGTTGCTAGCCTGTGCAAATGAAGCAGCTTAATGGCCATTTCCCCCCCATTCACCAACAGCAAACCTTACCCTCTAGATCTTCAGAGCACAGGGCTTACATATACATTTATTATCAATAGGCTTGGCAGAATTCAAATTTTATTTTTTGATAATTTCAACAGATATTGATGTTTATTTTTAAGCCTTTTTTTATTTTTATCTATTTAAACTTTCATAGTTCCAGGAAATTATGGTGATGTCAGACATTTATTTAATAACAGTAAATGTTGTGATTCAAAAAGTTATAGCTTTGACAATTTGTGTTTTAACAATATCACATGTCAAAATATACAAAGTAAATGTACTTAAACCAAACTTGAATAAGTTCCCAAGCAGCATTTTCCTTACTCTTCCTATCTGTAAATTTGGATTATTATTGATGGAAATATTTTGTCTACAATTTGTATGTACGCAGTGAAATCAATATTTTCTGACAAAAATTGAATCCTTCCAACCTTCATTATAAAGCACATATGGCACACAGCTTTCCCCCAATCCTTTGCGGTGCCAGGTGGCATCAGCAATATCTGCATAGGGATCCAGGAAGCACAGACAGTGCCCAATCCTTCTCACACACAAGTATTTTTGGAAACAAAGGCCCAAGGTGCCACCACCCATTGCACGTGAGTGTGATTTAGGAGTTGAATAACTTTACGTAGGTGGCCAAGGCTGGGTTACAACATGCAATCAATCAGTCTTTCATCTTTTGCTTTTTCTCAAAGATATGAAATGCAAAGAACTGCTTTAATGCAACCATGACACGGGCTGACCAGCTGTCAGCTCATGCCAAGGCCATTGGGCCTTGCTGTACACTGACAAATACATAGCTGGAAACCACTCTGGCTTGCCTGTGTGTTAGCTTTGTTGAAACAGATATTAGAGTTATGAAAATGTGTTTAGGCTTTATGAAACTTTGGTAGGATGCTGCATGTATTAAGCTTACTTATAATATCTGTATCCATGTAATAAGGTAATGTTTAAGTGTTTGCTCTGTAACTATAAAATTTTTTGCTCAGACTGTAAACCTCACCCACGGCAGGGGAGATGTATTACTAAGCGTGAAATCCTAGTTTACCACAAGAAGTGTTATCTCCTCCCCACAAAAAGAAGGCCTACAACTACCAGACAAGCCACTGTGGAACATCAGTAGACAAAAGACAGTTGCTTGCTTCCCCAACACCCCAGAAGAAGGCATGTGCACAAGCCCTTGTCTCATCATAGCTTGAATGCTGGGGGAAGGGACTAAAACCCCCTGTTAAGGACACTTTTTTAGCCCTATGCTGCTTGAACCCAGAAGACAGAAAATTTCTAAGCATGAGCAAGGGGTCCCCAGCTGTTAGCTTGGGTTAGCCCTGAAGGTCATGTAAAGCTTGCATATTATAGCAGCTACCATCGTCTTTTGGAATCGAAGACTGTAACTCATTTGTGTGTGCATGTTTATCTTCATTAACCTTGTAAATAACTCCCATTTCTTTTTCCTCATGAATACACCTTTAGTTAGTTAATTACGGGATTGGCTACAAGCATTGTCTTTGCTGAGAGATCTAGGGCGCACTTAACCTGGGGTAAGTGACTGGTCCTTTGGGACTGGGAAGAATCTGAATATTGTTGTGATTTTTGGTGTAAGGAACCATCTATCACAAAGGCAGGCTTGCGTGGGAGGCAAGCTAGATCAGAGTGCCCCAGGGGACTCCACATTAAAGCTTGAGGAGGTCACACTTGGTACTTGGTTAGTGAAATCTGATTATGGATTGTACAACCAGTGTGGGGTTTGTGCCCTGGTTTGTAACAGTCTGCCTTGAGGTTGGCATTCGTGGCTGTGGGCCACTCCAGACAGCAACATTACAGCTGCGATTCAAACAGCCCAAATTTCAAATGTAACTGAGCCATGGTGCCTAGTAACGTAATAGCAAATATGGAACTAGAGCCAGAGAGAAAAGGCCAGGTTCTCCAGCATGGGGCAGCCGATTCTACCCAACCACTAGCAGGTGCAGGCCCCAAAGCCAGCATATCCAGCCCCATTCGGATCGCTGCAGTGTTGGAGGAGTGTCTTCAGGTTTACCACTGGAATAGCCCTAAGGTTGCTCTAATTTATGTAGGAACACTGTGCTAGTACATAGCTAAACCAGGAAATGGGGGAAACAAAGGTGAGGTTTAGGTCACCTTCATACCAATCATCCCAAACATGCCCTGTGTTCATCTCCATCACGGCTCTGGCCCAGAGGGAAGATAATTATGGGACATAAATATTTGTATTGCTAAGATGTGGGTTTGGACTCTGCCTCAAACACCCCCCTGCACATGGGGCTAATGATTTAGTCTCCCCAGCTGGGATTACACATGGCCAGGAAAACTCCCTTACTGTTTGCCTGCTTATGCTGAACTAAGTCAAAGGCGAATATGAGAGTAAAACAGGCGTAGGACCACGTCTACCTCCCATACACTGGTCTGTAGCAGAAAGAATTGGAGCTGCTCATGTTTCAGTGGCTGGAGGCCTACAAGGAGAACAGAATTAAGCCCAGGTAATAGTTCAGCTAATCAAAATTCACCAGCTAGGGACCTGTGCTTTGGGGCAAAAAGCGATCAGTTCTATTTTTCTTTCTGTCACATGCTTTCAGTTTATCTGGTGGCTAGTGTGTGGGTGTCTCTCCATGGCTCTTTTCACAGAGAGAGCTTATTAGGCAGCTGGCACAGTAACACTTTGACTCAGGCATGGCTGATGGAAGATTTATGTATTCATGGGGTGTTAAAAATATTTTGTAGAGCCTGCCTGGTTTCATGCTAAGTCGCAAACTGGAAATGTTGGCCAGCTGCTATGAAAAAGAGGAAGAGTAAGAACCCAAGTTCCGGAGTGCGGGGAGAGTCTTTATTTACAGCTATATTCGTGTGACTCTAGCCAGATCATGGGTAAATCATTGGTCAGGCTTCCTGGAGGGATGCTGCTGCAAAAGAGCTGGAGAAAGATGGAGCCTTTCACCCCGAGGCAGCTGTTCCAGCTTGCCCATATTAAACATTACCAGGGAACAATTTGTGAGTCTCAGCCCAGTTCCTGCCAGATAAGTGTTCGCATCCCAAAAACTGTCACTACTGACTGTGATCTCCTAAGTATTTCAGGGGTCTAGTACAGAGGTTTTTAACCTTCACTTGACAAGATCACAGAGAGTCTATGGACTGAATGGGCTCTGGAAACTGAACTGCCCTCCGACTTCTAGAAGTGCCCTCCAAAATAGGAGAGAGGCACGCTGGAGCAGGCTTTACAGGGGAAGCTTGCACCGGTCCAGGACCACCAGTGCTGTACCATCACTGCACAGAAAGAGGACTCCATCCTGGTAGCTTTCTCACCAGCACTACATTCAATGAACTTGAAGCTAAAAACAAAATCTGACTACAATGCATCTAAACCCCTCACTAGTTCTTCTCAGTCTCTTGTGAGTAATTGCAACAGCTGAGGCTCAAACCTGCAGTGCAAAACTCTGACCCCTTCCAGGCCTCCCAAACACCAGTGCAAATTTTGCTTATACGGCACCTGTCATGTGAAGCTTTCTGAAGTTTTTGCAAACATGAAATTCACACAACACTCTCATGAGACACTGGTAAGTATTGGACAACTGAGACTGAAGCCAGAGTCATAAAGTGAGTCAGTGGCAGAGCCAGAAAGCAGAAGCCTTGAATTTGCATCCACGCTTCTAGAAACACTGGGCCTCATTTACTTTGCTTTACAGCAGCTTAACACCAATGTAACTGCACTGATTTTAGGAGAGTTTCTCAAATCCATGGTTGTAAGAAGAAAAGCGTCTGGCCCACTGTTTCTATATACAAACCAAAGGGAACGATGTGTTACATGTTTGAGTATATTCTTGAAGAGAAAGTTAGCAGCTACTGAACATCAGACTAGACCCTCAGCTGGTCTAAATCACCCTAAATCCATCGGGATTCTGAAATCCTTTAAGGTGACCACCAATGAAGTCAGGGCCGGAAAAAGCTTCCTTAGGCCAAGTAATCCCACTCATCCAGCTGGTGGGGCGGAAGAGAGAATTTGATAACACACTTAGATGTCAGCCAGGCTCTGCTTTACAGCAAACATCTGGTTGGGTTTTGTCCAGTGACAAAAAATTACAGCCGTGGGTGTGAAGAGAGAGTAGTGCTGACTACTGTACAGTCCTTTGTTCAGGGGAGAGAGCGCTCCCAGATGCTGCTACATACCCAGCGCAGGAGGACTGTAGGCCATTTTAAACTAATGCTTTCTGCTGATTAGCCTTCTTCAGCTACATCCCAGAGAGCCGTGCAGGATGTTGTTCTGGGGGCTATGCTCTTGTTCAAACAAACATTGTTTTGGGGAAGTTCTCTGGCCGGTGCTGTAGATGATCACAGTCGTCCCTTCTGGCCTTGGACTCTATGAATTTCTGATCTAGCAGCACATCGCGCTGTCTTCTGCAGCCCTGGCCTGACAAACCCTGTGGATAGGCCAACACACACAGTGAGATTAACCGAAGGGGACACAGGCAGTGCTCTCGGAGGGCAGGGCAGTTAGCCAAACCTGAACTGTCAGAAGCAGCAAGTGGGGACAGCTGCTCTTTAGCTCTGATGATGGGATAGTTACTTAGCAGAAAACAATGGCAAGGCAATCACTTGCTATACTGATGTGCCAAGCAAGGCATCTGGCCACCACTTGATCTGCGTATGCTGAGAAGCAAGGAAGTATAGCATAAAAGCCAGTTCCTCCAGGGCCCTACACCCGCCCCCTATTTCTGCAGGACATGAGAAGTTCTCAGGGAGTCATTCATAGGCGCCGACTTCCTCTGTTCCTGGGAGGAAGAGGGGATACTAGACCCCTACTCCACCCCAGACCCTGCCCCCACCTCTTCCCACCCCTTCTCCACCCGAGGCCCCGCCCTCACTCCACTCCTTCCCCCAAGCCCCGCTTCTTCCTGCCCCCTCTCCCTGCCCCTGCTCTCTCCCCTACCGTCCTGCACACTGCTGAAGAGCTGATTGCAGTGGGTGGGAGGTGCTGATCCATGGGGCTGTCGGTGGGTGCTGAAACACCCACTATTTTTTTTTCCATGGATGCTCCAGCCCTGGAGCACCCATGCAGTCAGCGCTTATGGACTCATTCATATCCCAGGTGGGCAGATTTGGGCTCTTGCACTTTTAGGCCCAAGCCCCACTGCAATGCAGTTTTGTCACAGGTTAGAGCCACACTCAGATTAACCGGTTATAAGAAACAGTTAACCTTGCATCTGCACAGTGGCTTTTGAGCATCACAGCTGTCATAAACACACTTAGAACTACGGTTAGGCAGCATGGTGGCAGTGCAGTCCAGGAAAATCTAAGCAGTTGCCCCACAGTGCTTCCACAGCAGACTGTGTATGGAGCACAGGAGGAGAGATCTGCGCCAGTAGCAGCCCATGAGACAATAGAATCACAGAATATCAGGGTTGGAAGGGACTTCAGGAGCTCATCTAGTCCAACCTTCTGCTTAAAGCAGGACAAAATCCCCAACTAAATCATCCCAGCCAGGGCTTTGTCAAGCCTGACCTTAAAAACCTCTAAGGGGAAGATTCCACACCTCCCTAGGTAACCCATTCCAGTGCTTCACCACCCTCCTTGTGAAAAAGTTTTCTAATATCCAACCTAGACCTCCCCCACTGCAACTTGAGACCATTACTCCTTGTTCTGTCATCTGCTACCACTGAGAACAACCTAGATCCATCCTCTTTGGAACCCTCTTTCAGGTAGTTGAAGGCTGCTATCAAATATGGGGCTACTATAAGGTGGGTGCATAACTGGCTGGATAACTGTACTCAGAGATGGTTATTAATAGCTTCCAATCCTGCTGGAAAGGTTAACAAGTGGGGTTCCACAGGAGTCTGTTTTGGGACGGCTCTGTTCAAATATCTTCATCAATGATTATGTGCATAGAAGTACGCTTATTAAGTTTGCGGACGATACCAAACGGGGATTGCAACTGCTTAGGGACAGGGTCAAAATTCAAAATGATCTGGACCAAATTGGAGAAATGGTCTGAGGTAACCGATGAAGTTCAATAAACAAATGCAAAATGCTCCATTAAGGAAGGACAATCGTTTCACACATACAGAATGGGGAAGA
>NC_133769.1:179063092-179072198 GCF_003597395.2 Chelonoidis abingdonii | reverse complement strand
GACTGTCTAGGAAGGAGTACAGCAGAAAGAGATTAGGGGTCATAGTGGACCAGAGCTAAATATGAGTCAACAGTGTATACTGTTGCAATAAAAGCACGGATTCTGGGCCACATTACACAGGTGTGTTGTAAACAAGACACGAGAAGTCATTCTTCCGCTCTACTCTGCGCTGCTTAGGGCCTCAACTGGAGTATTGTGTCCAGTTCTGGGCACCGCATTTCAAGAAGACGTGGAGAAATTTGAGAGGGTCCAGAGAAGAGCACAAGATATTAAAGTCTTGAGAACATGACCAAAGGAAGGCTGAAAGAATGGGTTTATTTAGTTTGGAAAGAGAAGAGACAGGGACATGATAGCAGTTTACAGATCTAAAAAGGGTGTCATCAGGAGAGGAGGGAGAAAACTTGTTCACACAATTAGCTTAATGCTAGAACAGAAGCAATGGACTTAAACTGCAGCAGGGAGATTTAGGTTTGGACATTAGGAAAAAGTTCCTAACTGTCAGGGTAGTTAACACTGGAATAATTGCCTAGGGAGGTTGTGGAATCTCCATCTCTGGATGAATATTTGAAGAGTAGGTTAGATAAATGTCTATCAGGGATGGTCTAGACAGTATTTGGTCCTGCCATGAGGGCAGGGGACTGGACTCGATGACCTCTTGAGGTCCCTTCCAGTCCTAGAGTCTATGAATCTATGAATCATTGGGCTCAGAGCCTCAAAAATCAGGCCCTAATCCTTTCCCACGCCTTCTCGCAAAAAGTAGAATTTCTGGCATTGTCCCAGCTAAGCAGTAGCCTGCCATTTGTTATTAGCAGCTACTCTGGATCCTTAAAAGACATCCCTCATGATTACCCTGATGGAGCATATGCCAAGTGGAATATACTCTGTGTTTGATCAGTAATATTGAGGAGTGGACAAAGCTGGGCATGTAATGGTTCTTCAAAAACAATAGCTGTCAGATTTTGGGCGTTGTAAAACCAAGATGTTATTCAGATCTAGGTCCCATTTTATCCAACCTCCAGAGTTCAAGAGGGTCCAGAGAACCGTTTCTGGTTGTGCACCTACATGGGTTTACGTATCAACTAGCCACAAACTCCATCTCTCTCTCTATGTAATATCCTAGCAGCTGAAATCAGGTGGGACGCCAATGATGAAAGTCTTCTTGCTCCGGACTTGCTGTTGTTCTCATCCAAGTCAATGAGAGATTTGCCATTGCCTTCTGATGGGTCCAGCATTCTGTGAAGGTACTGAGCCTCCACAGATGCTCCTTCTGAAATCAATGGGAATTGTGAGCACTCAGTATCTCTCAGGCTTGGACCCAGCGGGAATGGCACTGGACCCTCAATGGGTGTCACTTTTCATTGTCCGATGCTATAGCAATAAGCTTTCCTGCCCTCTCTCTTTTCTGATATTTCTTTTCCACTGCATGTGATTCTTCCTCCCTGCTTACAGAAGATATTTGCAATCCTTTTAGCTTTGAGCTATGTCAGCTGAATATTGAAGCCGAAATGCTTTACACAGATGCAAGTTTTTTCTCCTCTGTATTAATTTTCTCTGGAATCTCCCAGGCCAATTGTTTGAGAGCATATTTTATAGTTGCACATGACAGTAAGCAGAACGAATATGCTAATAAACTCTAAACAGCGAGAGGGAGAGAAACATGGTGCCTGACTATACAAGGTTTCAAACAGCCAGCAGCCCAGTGCAGAAAATCAACTTTGTGCATGCAAGGAGGGCAGCTCACATTCCCTGTTCTGTGCTACGGCATGCTACGGAGAACCAGACTTGTTTTTCCTATGGCCTGTCAAAACACCTGTTCCTCATTGAGAGGAAGAATGGTTTTATGATTAAGACATTGGCCTGGGACATCTGGGTTCAATTCTCACTTCTGCCATAGCCCTGCTGTATGACCTTGGCCAAGTCTTTTCATCTGTCTGTGCCTCAATTATCCAGCTGTAAAATGGGGACAACTGTGCTTCCTTTTCTTCCACCCTGTGTCTGTCTATTTAGATTACAAGTTGTTTGGGGCAGGGATTGTCTCTCAGCAGGTGTGAATGGTGCATAGCACAGCAGGCTCCCAATCTTAATCTTTCATAATAGAAATAATAATTTAACACAATGGATTAAATTAGATCCTTCTATGATTTCAGGCTTTTCAAGGAATGAATTTGGCCCCATGTATTTTAAAGGGCACAGAGTGGGTAGTTGGTCTTATTTTAAATTGTTCTTTCTATCTGGTTGTATATACCCAGCCCTAGGATGCTGCAAGCAGGAAATTGTTTCCTTACTGAAATGCTTATAGGCCACCAAGGGGATGCCAGAGCTGCCGAGAATGGTTTCTGACTGCAGTGTTGGGCTAGGGAGATTGGTTTGGTTTTAGAAAATCCAATGCGATAGCATTTGTTTTGAAAATATAATTATTAGTAAATTGCTAAATTACTAATAATGGATTTTAAGAAGAAATCAGAGAGCCATGGGGTTCCACTCTGATCAGGATGGGACACTATGTGCTATGATACAGGTGTCACAGGCCACACCTCCATCAGAGAGGAGAGTGGAGCAGGTCACATGTGTAGGCGCCCCTGTATTAGTTACCCCTAGTCAGCAATGAGCACATTTCACAGTGGACTGCAGCAAACCTGATTGCCTTGCTTGCATTACCCGGCGTTTCCCCCTGGCTTCACTTAATGCACCGAGATCTCAGATTCCTAAGTGGTCTGCAGCTACCAGTCAGTTTTGCTCAATCTCTCTCTCATTATGGGCCAATTTCAACTTATAAATTGATTTATAAGCCAGTCCATTTGCGCAGTCAATGCCACTAGAGACACAGCACTGCATCCTCTCTGACTAGCTCCCGGCCCCCATTACAATTACTACTAAGAATGGTGGATTAGCGATGTCTGCAGTCTATTGCCTACATGAGGTAAGGAGATGCTGCCAAAACTAAGAGAGCGAAGAAGTGTGTAGTTTTCAACCATGGGTTCCTCCACTAGTCTCCATCTACTGCAGGACAAGGCAGTATGTCAGGCATTTTCTTATTAGACAATGGCAGAGATTCCCACACCCCTGTGACAGCTATCAGGGAGAGTCCCTCCTCTTTCCTTCAAAGTGAGGACAAGAGTCTAATTCAAGGAGCTGGAGATGAAAAGAAACCATGACATATGTTTCTGCACCATTTTCTCTCACCCTCAGCTTGGTGTGGTTGATGCAATCCCTCAGGGAAGAGGTGCGCCTAGAGCTGAATTTGCTTACCTCAGTGTGTCTAGCTCTTCCAGTCTAGAACCTCCTTCCACAGCAGGATAGCCCTGGGATAGGGAGACCAGGCGTTTCTCCAGTGATCGGAACATTTCGGAGTTTAGGCAGAAAGATGATTGGGGACAGACAGGTTAAGATGGGTAGGAACAACTTGCTAGCAGGATCCCACTGCTAGCAGTAGATGGCACTTCATTTAGACTAGGAGGAAGAGGTTAAGCACAGAATACGGGGAAAGCAACACAAAGAGAAATAAGATTAACCAACTCATTTTCCCTGGGTGTGTTTGTCCATTACACTCCAAACCAAGGGTATTAGAATGGTAGCCTTGGTGGAGCTGGACAATCTACCATTCACCCTATCCTATGTGACTACTAGGTTCAACAGGTGGAGCTCACCAAAACGATGGCAGGGCTGCCCCCTACCCTGAGGAGGGCGACACTGAACCCAAACATCCACCAAGTATTGTGGTCATTTTAAATACTAGAAAATGCCACATTTCTAACTAGAAATGGGCCAAGATCTGTAAAGCACAGACTCAGAGTTGAACTTCGTTCAAGTTCAGAGAAGGTCACTGTCAGGATTTTTGCTTAAGGCCCATCTCAGCTGGAGCTGGATGGCTCAGGGGATTGTTAATGAGATCTGGTGCTTGCCGGCTCTAGATCACCAGTTGACATGCAGCCCTGCCAGGTAGAGCGCCTAAGTTGCTGCCATGGGCTGGGCTAATGCAAATGCATTTTGGGGCTCAGTCCAAAGCACAAGGTGTCCACAGCACATAAACCACCACCCCAACTCATTGGCCTGATAGCGTCAGGAGGATGAAATGGGGCATGAAGACCAAACTCTTTTCTGGTCCGTGGAAGTCAGGATTGAGGCCTGTTGGTGTGATTGGGAAGTTTGCATTGCTGGTGCACATACACTGTACCTGCTTTCTGTAAATAGAGGATCTCAATCTCCCGAGCTGTCAGCCTTTCACCAGGAATAAATTGACCTGAAAAAAGAAAGATGAAAATAAAAAAGAAAGGATGCTCCCAGTGGGTGTCAGGGAAAGCACTATCTGATTCTCAACTTTTTTAAATTTACCATAAAATATCCAGCAGATGGCACTGGACTGTCATATAGAAACCTCACTGTTTCCAACTGCCTATTTAAACACCATTTTAGTATGTCTGAAAATACCTTGAGCGTTTCTGTCATGTGAGTTTGTCTTTCTCTTCCTGTTTGGGATGCATGGAAAGGAGGATTTTTCTCATATGACTTGTCCTTTTATTTTTAAAACTCTTGAATTACTGAATCTTATAGCAGAATATTAATAGAATCAGAGAGATGAGAAAAACCAGATAGGTCATATATAGCCAATCCCCCTCAGCTAATACAGGACTGTTTCCAACAGTATAGTGTAGTACTGGGTGTCCCTAGCAATGGAGTTTCTACCATTTCTCTTCACAGACGGAACTGGGCAATTTCTCCCAATCTTCAGAGTAATTTCATCCCATTATGCCAAAATAATCAGGACTATTTCCCTACCAAACATCAGCTGCAGAGCACCAGAAGGGGAAACGTTTCAGAGCTGATAGCAAGTAAAAGCAAGGTTAGAATGAAAACTACTCTTCACAATTAGAGTGGGAGCGATCTCATTATAAAAAACTATGCATCTCTCATCTACGGATCTCAAAGCTCTTCGCAAATACGAATTAACTCTCACAACATCACTTCGTTGTGAGGATTTTGCCCATTTTAGAGATGTGCAAACCAAGGAGGAGAGAGATTAATGCCCAAAATTTCAATAGCTTGCACAAGCTCGAGAAGCTATTTGAGTACCTGCTTATAGGCAGAAATCAGAGCTGGGTTTACCTGGCGATTTGAAAGGCAGGCGTGGGTATTAGCCAAGTACCCTGCATATTCGGGGTTGCCTGTGTTCCAAGAGGGTGGGGCTGAGGCCTTGCTTTTGGGGAGGAGTGCTCCATTAGCATTTTCAAAAGGTATCGGAGTGCAGAGAGGCTGCTTCGGGTGCCCCAAACTTAGCCCTTGCCTCCTGACTCAGTCATGCCTCTGATTAGACTTAGGTATTCCAGCAGCAGCCCCTCACTGGCTATGCTCCCTGAAAATGCTCCAGGCATACTAGATTCGCTTCACCACTGCCAACAAACAACTGAGCGCGGGTGAGCAAGGGATAGATCCAGGTTCTGATAAGGGTCTGGGAAAGGCTGACAGGGATGGGGCACACAGAGGTGCAGGAGAAAAGGGAGAGTTGGGGGTGTGGACTTGGGGCTGGCATAGCAGCTTGGGAAGTCTGGCATTATTGCATCCAGCCACACTGGGCTTGTATAGAACAAGGCAGCTTAGGGAGAGGCAGAGACTGCAAGACAATCAACCAGAGGAGACACCTAGACCCTCCTCACAGTTGAAGCAGTGTTCAGCTGCCGTGTGAATTGTCAGCAGCAGGTGCGTTGCTATATAGATCTAGCTTATGGGCCAGGGGAGGGCGGCGTCCTACTGTCCTGGGCCCATTAAATACAAAATGTCAGATCAACAGCTGGTGCCCCTGGAAGGTGCTGTATTAAAGGGGTCACAGCCAGCTAGTGCTCAGCATTTACCCCTACTAATCCTTTCTGGACCTGATTTACAGAGGTGATCTGTGCCCATAACTCCAGTTGAAGTCAGTGGGAGCTGGGGCTGCTCAGCAGCTTTGAAAGCAAAGCCACATTCACCTAGGGCTGGGATCGCTGGATCGCCCAACACACAAGTGCAATATGGGTTTGCCTCTTTTAGCTAGCAGAACGCTGTTGCTGCCTGGCACAGAGCCAGCTGCTCGGTTTAGCAGCCAGAGACATGCCTAGGTTTGGTCTGGAGTGCAAACCTTGTGGGCTTGCTTCTGGCCAGGAGCTTGTGATTCACACTGGGCATTGCTAGCAGCAGAATCACCCCCTGCACCCTTGGAGACTCCCAGGGCGTCAGGTGGCTGTGCACACTGAAGAAGCCCCCTAGATTTCTGACTCCACACAATGTTCTCAATCTAGCCCTGTGCTCTGAAATTCCCAGGACAGTCCACAGTCCCCACTCCCTCTTGTGCCCAGCATACCCCCTCCTCCCTTCTGGCGCATTGATCCAGGCATCATTCAATATGTCTCTCTACCTACCAGCCCCTCCAGGCCATGCCATGGAGACACCACCACCTCACATGTGAGTGCCACTCCCTGACATCACGGTGGCACTGGGATGTCCATAACCCTCTAGTTTGTTTGGTATTTCTGGGGCACGCACCTGAATCTGCATCTCCCTCCTGAGGGCTGCTTGGAGTCTCTTGGTTCCCACATCAGGGGGAGTCTTGTTCCCTTTGGCCCCTCTCAGCTGACATATCTCATCAAGGGCTCAGCTGCTGAAGCAGCCTCTCCATGGTGTGCTGCACAGACCGTATTAGTGCACTCAGTCGACTCGCCGACATTAATCTGGCAGCAAGTAGACAGTGCCGGCCAGCATGGCATGGATAGCGCCCCAGCGGCATCCACAAGGCGTTAACAGTCACCCCTGTGATCCCTCATGGAACCGACCTTAGACATATGCTGCTCTCTGAGGAGAGCTGAGGGCACAGTGCTAAACCACTGCAGACATTCTGGCACTCTCAGAGCTCAGCATATGTGATCTCTCGACACGGCGTGATCCTACAGCATGGGGACAGCTAGCAGAAGCGCTTTGTAGCAAACTTTGCTTTGGTCCCCCCATGGGCAACCAGGGAATTGCTGCAAATTATTACCTGGTGTCACATCTCCTTAGCACCTTCCAGACAAGGATCTCAAAGCACTTTACAAACATTAGCTAATCAAGTTGCACAACATCCCTACATGCCATTATTATGTATTGATTGTATCGCAGTAGCTCCTGGGAGCCTGTAAACTGACCACGCTTGCCCTGTTGCGTCCCCTGCTGGCCAAGCATGGCTCTGTGGCACCCTGCCTCAGTTTCCCCTCCACAGGAATAATCCACAGAGGCTTATGTTCAACAACTCCCCATCCTTGTGGACTGGTTTACTAACATGAAACAAACCCAGACTAAGCCAAACACAAAATCTCTTCTACCCCGGCTTCCCACTGCACAGAGCCCCTCCTCCCTGAGGTCTGCCTGGCTCCAAGTCTCTCTGCTAGACTCAGTTATCAGCCTTTCTCCGGCTCTGCTCAGTCTTTCTCCTGAGGGCCAGGAGGTAGCACAGGCCCTCTCTTGGGCATATATCTTAGGCCACTCCTCCAGCAGCTTCCCCAACTGCTTCCTTCCTCAGCCTTCTCGGCAGCTCTTCTCTCTATACGGCCCAGGTGCCTTCCCTTAAGCCCAACTGGGCAGCAGGTAGTCAGCGACAGGCACACTGGGCCCCTTTCTTGAGATTAAAGGGCCCATTTTTGAATATTGGAGCACAAATCGCACCTCCAAAATAGTCAGGGTAGCCATGTGCTTGGTGTACCCATCAGATAACACTATGCCCAACTACAAATGTGTGCAGCTGCCCAGTCTGAATTCAAGTGCATGTTGCGTGAGCACAGTGAACACGTACATCTCCTGGGGATGCAAATTAGATCCCACATCCAAAAATTGGGACTATGGGGACAGTTCATCAGCTGACGGAAATTGGTGTGGTCCATTAATTTCAACCGAGCGACTTCAGCTTACACCGCCAGAGCGTCAGGCCCATAGTAACAGAGGTACCTGACTTTACAGCCATAGAGATACGGAAAAGAGTTAAGGGTTTTAAAAAAACAACCTCCTCCCCCCGACATTCCTGAAATAGTTTCCCTGTAACATACATGCCAGGTACAGAACCCTTCATGGTATGCTGGGGCAGAGGGCTTAGTGACGTGAGCTTGGGAGGAGCTGCCTAACTCAGGGTTTGGCTACACTTGCAGCTGTACAGCGCTGGGCGTTAAAGCTGTCTTCGTACAGCAGTGTGGCCGCATTTGCGGCATTTGCAGCGGTGTTCGGAGTGGTGCATTGTGGGCAGCTATCCCACAGAACACCGCTTCCCATTCTGGCGCCGTGGGTTGTGGGAAGGAGGCGGAGGGTGCGGGTCATTCTGGTTCCTGTCCCAACTCCCTGTGATGCATCACTTTGCATCCCAGCAATCCCTGTTTTTCCGTCCACATTTGGCGCCATCTTTCAATGGTTTCAATGCAGCGCAATTCTGTGTTTCATTTCGGTCTGTGGGAATGGAGCCCGAACTGCTGAGGACTATGCTGACGAGTCTCACCAGCACATCACGTTTGGCAGTTGTCAGGGTTTCTTTCCCCACTCTGAACTTTAGGGTACAGATGTGGGGACCTGCATGGACACTTCTAAGCCTAATTACTAGCTTAGCTCTGGCATACTGCCACCACCCAGAATTCCAGTGTCTGGGGCACTCTCTGTCCCCCCAAAACTTCGTCCCCCTCCCTGAGTTGCCTTGAGGAACTTCACCAGTTCCCTGGTGAACACAGATCCAAACCCCTTGGATCTTAAAACAAGGAGAAATTTACCATCCTCCTCCTCCCCTCCCCCCAATCCCTGGTGTGTCCAGATCCAATCCCCTTGAATCTTAAAACAAGGAAAAATCAATCAGGTTCTTAAAAAGAAAGCTTTTAATTAAAGAAAGCAAAGGTAAAGTATCTCTGTAAAATCAGGATGGAAAATGCTTTACAGGGTAATCAGATTCCTATAGACCAGAGGGACCCCCCACTAGCCTTAGGTTCAAAGTTACAGCAAACAGAGGTAAAATCCTTCCAGCAAAAAGAAACATTTACAAGTTCAGGAAACAAAAATAAGACTAACAAGCCTTGCCTTACTAATTACTTACAAGTTTGAAACATGAGAGACTGATTCAGAAAGATTTGGAGAG
>NC_133769.1:179020061-179062568 GCF_003597395.2 Chelonoidis abingdonii | reverse complement strand
GCTGAGCCGGTGCCAAATGACTGTGGAGTGTGCTTTTGGCCGTTTAAAGGGCCGCTGGCTATCTCTGTATGGGAAGCTGGACTTGGGGGAAAGCAACATCCCCACGGTTATATCTGCATGCTGTACCCTCCGTAATATTTGTGAAGGGAAGGGTGAAAGATTCAGTCAGGCATGGACCTCCAGGGTTCAAAGCCTGAAGGCTGAATTTGCACAGCCAGAGAGCAGGGCTGCTAGAGAGGCCCAGCACAGGGTTGCAAGGATTAGGGATGCCTTGAGGGAGGAAGCTGAGGCTGAAAACCAACAGTAATGTCTGGTGCCTTGCACAGGAGTGAAGTGCAGTGGTTACAATGTTAGTAGGAATCTGTGTTTGCTAAGCTGATTTGCAGTGCCTGTTTCTTTCCTGGGCTAAAGTATCTTTCACTTTCCGCAATAATAAAGACTGTTTTCAAAGCCAAAAATTCATTTATTGAAAAGAAAATTACTTTATTGAAAGACACACAACTTTTTTGGAATCTGAAAGGGCAAGGAGGTGGAGTGGGGAACTGTACAATCACAGATTTGCACATGTCCTGTCTGGAGTGCTGTGCAATGACTGCTGCACTTCAGGATGGCTATACTGCATGGTGATGGGGGTTGAGTGCAGAGGGTAAGGGTCGCAGTTCTCAGGGCTGGTTGGTGAACGTACAGGTGTTGGAGGCAGCTGGCGGTGGTATGAACCCGGATGTTGGCGAAGAGGATTTGGAGCTGACATGGGGGTGCAAGGGAAAGAACTTTGGGACAAGAGGTACAGAGGGGGTGCGGGGGCGGCAGTGCTGCACCTGCATGGCTACGACCATCTGGATAGAGTCCGCTTGGCGCTCCAGGATGCTTATCAGCCGCTCCGTGCTTTGCTTCCTGTGCTCTGCATTTTCCTTGTGGATCCTGCTTTCCCTCTCCCTCCACTCCTGCACTTCTTGATTCTCTGTGAGAGATGGTGCATCACTTTGTGCAGCATGTCATCTTTGCTTTTTCGCGGTCTCTTCCGGAGGTTTTGCAGTCTCTCAGCCGGTGATAACACGGACAGCCGAGATCTAAAGGTTGCATCTGTAAAGGCAAAATGCAACACTTAACAGAGGCAGCATTGTTTATACCAGACAGAGTAATTCTCCCACACTTAAGGAGGGCACATACAGTCTTCACAGTAGCATAATTTTCCCATCCCAAAGATAGCGCACATAACCCACGGGAGCCCCAAAATGGTGAGTAACAGGGACTGATTGCTTCAGGACTGTACTGTCCTCTGGGTTTCTGTGTGTTGGGGAGAGCAAACAGCTGCAGAGGGCACCTACTCTGAACACTATCCCAACATTTTCCACAGGAGTTTATCCTGGAAGATATCTCGCTGCTGTGGGTCACCTGGGAAGCACAGGAGGGTCTCCTACTGCAATGCCTGTGTGCAGCAATGGTCCCCCCCACCCCTCGCAGCACAGAGGTGCGGACACGTTAGCCTGACTGGGACAAGGACCACAGGGGCTCTCCCAATAAACCTGCGCAAGTGCATTGCACACACACTGGATGAGACTTTTGAAGAGATTACCAGGGCCGATTACTGCGACATGATAGACAACATCAATGCTTTATTCCACATCTAGGCATGTATGCATGCAGCCCTAACCCTCCCTCCTCTCCCAAAAAATTTCCAACCTGAAAATAAAAGCCACTTACTGGGAACCCGCTCCTCTGTTTGTCCTCCACCAAGTACCGGCTGCTGCAACTGGCTGCCTTCCTCCTGGCTTGGGAAGAGCTCCTGGCTGCAAGCCTCCTGGGACTCCGGAGTGTCTCCCTCCACCCCCAATACCCTCACTCTTGCTTTCCTCCTCCTCCTCTCTCTCTCCCCGTTCTGAAGTGTCCATGGTGGTCCTTGGAGTGGAGGTGAGGTCACCCCCAAGTAGCGCATCCAGCTCTTTGTAGAAATGGCAGGTCATGGGGGCAGCACCGGAGCGGCGGTTTCCCTTGCAGGCTTTGCAGTAGGCACTCCACAGCTCCTTCACTTTAACCCTACACCGCAGTACGTCCCAGTCATGGCCCCTTTCCATCATGGTCCTTGATACCTGACCAAAGGTATCGTAATTCCTATGGCTGGAGCGCAGCTGGGACTGGACAACTTTCTCCCTCCCCAAACACTGATGAGGTCCAGCAACTCACCGTTGCTCCATGCTGGGGCTTGTTTGGCACATGGAGGCATGATCACCTGGAAAGATTCACTGATTGCACTCCACACCTGGCTGAGCAAACAGGAAGGGGATTTTTAAAATTCCCGGGGAATTTAAAGGGCAGGTCTGATGGTTGGTCACCTGAGGCCAGGGCAGTAGAGTTCGAACTGATGAGCAGAGTGGCTAGAACAGGCATTCTGGGATACCTCCGAATACTTCTGGAGGCCAATAACAGCACTTTTGGTGGTCACACTGGTGGGGCAGCACTGCATTAGCAGCGCTATAGTCTTTATTCCTCTTGTCGAGGTGGAGTACAACCAGCGCTGCAGCCAGGGAGATACAGTGCTGTATGCGCCTTGCCAGTGTGGACGGTGAGTGAGTTGAAGCACTGTAAAGCCACCATCAGCACTGCAGCTCTCAAGTGTAGCCAAGCCCTCACTCATGGCTTCACTACTCCTGAGAAGTGCACCCACCCCAAGTCCATGTCAGTGAAGTCTTTATATCCTACACCAGGAGAGTGTCTGTGTACAACTTGACATTATAAATGAGCAGAGACAATACTTTGCATCAAGATACCTACTGTAGTCTCTGTGTGCATCTACAGCATTTATAGTCCATATTTATAAGGAAGATATACAATCAGTGTTGACAAATATCTCTAACAGTTACAAGTGGTAAATATTTTCAATAATTAACTGTTCTTTCCCTATTTCCGCCACACACACACACACGCACCCATTTCCTGGGACAGAGGCCCCTTCAAGATGTTCCTTTCCCAGAGTCTCTCGGAATAGTTCTTTTTACTCAGTCATCCCAAAATAACGCCCTAGTTACAGAGGTCAACAGAATCCCCAGCAAACCCCTCTCAGCCAGCTGACATACATTTAAAGGAAGGTGTTTCAGTGCATTTTGAAGTTTCCCACAGGGTCTGATGCTGGCTATTTCATGCTCTGAACAGGATCCCTGGGGCTAGGTATGAAATGAGCAAAAGGGAAAAAAGGACAAAGAAAACAGCCTTCAGCAAAACAAACAAACAAAATATAAATAAAGCAGGGATCTAAGGGATTGACATAGAAGCAGAGACTGAGAGTACTGTTATTGTAACCAATTGTAATGGGGTTCGTGCTGCACCCCTGAGTATTCGGCCGCTCAGTGAGTCAGGGACACTTCAGTCTGGTGCAACACCCGTGCTTTTTATTCTCAGAAGGTTTCCCACCACCAGCTCCTAACTATATACAGGATTCACAGCTACTTTGCCTACAACAGGCCTGGCCAGCAACAGACTAGGCAGCTTCCACGTCCTTGTGTGCCTGGCCTTTCTCCTTCTCTGTCCCCCTACCTGTCTCTGGCTTCCCCCAGCCTTTATAGCTCCAGGCTAATAAGACTGGCAGGTGCGGCCAGTTACCAAGCAGGCACAGGGCTATTCAGTCAGCCCCAATCCATCCCCCTAGTTTGGGGCTGGAGTGGCAGGAGCTGATTATGGGCTTCTCCACCAGTACCCTGCCACACCAATCCATGCACCGAACATCTGTAATTGTCCTGCCTCCCCGGTGACTCAGACCTTCATGCCAGTGGAATACAATTCAGGAAGGGATCTAGTGCAGACGGACCGAGAGGTGTCACAGACAAAGCAGGACAGCCTGCAGGTGCATTAGCTTTTCTGCAGATTTCCTCTGGGGTGAGAAACCAAGGCCCAGCACAGAGTATATCCACCCTTCTGCTTCACATGCTGTGCTGAGTAATGACCCTGTGGTCTGGTCCTTGAAGCTTGTGTCTATAACGAGCACTTCCCTAAAACGTCCTAGTTGCTGTCCCACAGCTGCTAGCTGCACAGTGCAAGACATGGCCAGCCACGCCAGGCTAAATGAAGTGGGATAAAAATGCAGGCAGCTGCCAGTGTTCCAGCTGCACTCGCACCAGTGGGGCTACCACAGGGGGGCAGAGGGGAAGAGTCCTAAAAAAAGAATTCAGGGTAGATGCAGCATTGTGACCTCAGATTTTTAGATTGATCCTGGAATTGTTCAGCCTTCATCCCTCCCTTCTGCCCACCCTAGGAGTAATGCAGACTTCTGCACCCTGCAGGCAATAACACTGTATCGATTTATACTTGTGCACATTTGGAGGGTTTCCTTTGCCGTCATGAGGGTCACAAACCTTTTCTATTTCAATGAACATGGAGAGATTATAGAATCTAACTGTGCCGGATGGGCCACATAAATATATCCCCGTAGGCGACTAATATCACCGTGCTACTGGCTCCTCTGCAGCAAACAGGAAGAGACTGTAAGATAACATTTACAACATGAGCACAGGAGGTACCTGGGACAGGTCTGCCATGTCTGATAACAGTATTTCACAATGCTACACCATCTTTCCTGAAGGACCTCTAAGCACTTTGACACACAGTTAGACTCAGCTTCTTTGTGAGGTGGGTATTTTTAGATCAATTTTGCAGCAGCGTCAATGAAGCAGAAAGGTTAATGGTGCAAATCTGGACTTAGGGGCCTGTGGAAATTTTACACTAAATGACTTGCCCATGGTAACACTGAGTCAGTAACGGAGCCAGGACCAGACACCCCCTGTCCCCAGCTCTGTACTCCCAGCTGCCTGGCCAAACCACACAGCCTTCGTTTTTCTGAGTCCTTCTTGTGGAACATCACCACTAGGTGGCAGCACAGCAACACATATCTTCGAAGTCCCCCACTCAATCAAGGCACAAGTGCTTCAACTTCATTCCTCTCCATGGTCATGCTCACACTACAAATATCCAGAACAGACCATGATCTTTTCAGAACCAAACCAATGGGGCGGGGGATGGGGGGGAGGAGAGGGGAGGGAATTGTTAGTGTCAGATGACAAACACACTATTGAATTCTTCTTCACAAGAAGGGGATGCTCTAAAAACTGCCTCAGTGTTGATGCAAAGTGAGGAAGCCCTGCCTGCACCCTCCCCTGCTTGTGTGAATTACAGAGTTGCTGTAGTAATTTGGATTATCTCAGGTTGTGCTGGTTGCTACAAGTAGAAGTGCTTCTTAATATAAACCCTCTGACACTGACCCTGCTGAGGGCTGGTTTGGTTCATATGTATGTTTTGTTTTCAACCAGGGTCTGAAATATCCATTTTAAAATGGCTCTGCTTCCGGCAAATTACATGCTCCAGCATTAGAGACTGGAGGTGGGTGAGGTAATATCTTTTATTGGACCAACTTCTGTTAGTGAGACAGAGAAGCTTTCATATTCCAGCAATGGTAACAGTAACACTGCATGCCCTAAAGTGAGTTGTCAATAGCAGGGATTGAACCTGGGATCTCTGCTTGAAGGGATGCCCTAAAAGCAAGAGCCTCTACAGCCTTAGCTAAAAGACTCAGCCCTCCTGCAACCTTACTAACCACTATATGAGGGTCAGCCATCACTAGAGGGCAATGGAGCCACACTTGAGTTGCTACACGACTACCTACTCAATATGTCTATCCCCCTCCTGGCTGCTGAAAACCAGTGAAGAATAACTATGGCTACTAGTAACAAAAATCAATTGCGCCCGCAGGGAAGCAAACCTGCCAGCCTCCTCGAAAAATGCAGTAGTCCACTCCTCAAAAAGCCAACACTCAGTGCAGGAAAAAGTACAGCTATTACTCCATAATTTGGTTATTAGGCTCATGGAGCTCCTAACTTTCTTGGTCTGGAGCTGTTTAGCTTGATACCTCTTGAACCAAACCTTCTATAACTGGAATTACCCATGTTGTTAATACACACTAAAAAGCAACGACATTCACTGTTTTTCCCCCCCAGCGATTATATCAATGACACTCTTGGATGGGGGCACTCACAGGGATGGAAATTAGAGCACCTTGATCTAAGAACATGAAATGCTGCCACTTGAACTAAAAGGACCAGATCCATCAGCTTGGAGGCAGTAGCAAAATCATACGCCTCTTACATGGTCCAGCCACTAGAGGGGGACAAAGATCCACACAATGCCAGCATGGATTACCCTCGGAATAATCAACTACTAATCTAGCTTGGACAACAGCCCAATCAAGACCAGGTTTTAAAGATTCAGGGTATGGCACAGCTAGTGTGCTGCTAGCACAGCCAACATTTTGAGCAACACTAAAAACTTCTCAAAATAGAAAAAATTCTAATACGGATGTACAGTATTCCCCAATGTAGATGTTCATTACCTTAAAACTATAGAACTCTTCCCCCTAAAACACCTGGTTTGATTCTTAGAGAGCTCAATGAGAACATAACAAGTCAAGTTTAATACCTCTACATCCCTTGATCCATGTATTTGTTGTCCCCACATATGTGATTGGAACATACGGGAAAAACAAGATTAGTTTATGTCAAGAAAAATAATTAACTGTGCTTAATTTCTCCAGAATTTATGCTGAGACCAAGCATGGAAATTTTCAGTCAAAACTGAATTTGAGAAATTTACAAGCCACAGAAAAATTGGAGTTGGAATAGAAATTGAAACTCAACCTTATATTTACTGCAGTCTGCCCCTGTGTAATAAAGGACCCAGGAATCCTAAATCAAACACATACAAAATATAAAGCTAGGAAAAAAAACAAACAGTTCAGTCTCATGCAGATGAAATGCCAATAAAAAAAACCAGGCTAGAAGAGGGGTAGCTATTTAAATGCAGCAAAGGGGAGGGAAAGGATTTCTCAAGGCTCCAACAGTGACACAGAAAACCACTCACAAAAATAAATGCTCTTGCTATGGATTTTTGGGACAGCACGATCGCATATTCTACAGTATGTTCTTATAGTCTCACAGGTCAATAATCTGCATTTAACAAATTCCCTTCAGTGTGTGATGGGCCATAATGCTGGCAAAACAGCTGCTACATGCTGAAATAATAATCAAGGAAGCTGAGGGCAGAGCTGATAATTGACTGTGCTAATGTGCCAGTCGAGACGTTGAGTTATTGATCTGCTGAATTTTAACAGCTCAGTGAGAGCTCACAGTCTGCTTTTGGAATTATTCACTTCATCGTTACTGAGATTGGGATCTTCCCCACTTCAGATTTCCACCTGCTACAGGTCTCTTTCTGCCCATCTCCTTCAGCTAGAGTCCTTGAGGACTACTAGCGCAAAGCAGCTCTCTGCATCTCTCGTTCACGACTGCTGGTTTCCTTCACATTGATGCCTGGAGGGATGGGGGCTAAGCCTTAGAACACCAGGAAAAGCTACACTTTCCTGCAGTATATTCGCTTCAAGAATTTATTTTATCCTCATTCTTTCCTCTCTCCCCACAGCACAAGCCTCGATCTCCTTCTGACTATTGATCCCTCCCTGCTTCTCCCCTCAGCCTCTATGTAAATGAACCTTCTCACCCTTCAGACCTTCTACGGCTCTCTTCCCCTCCTCCCTGGGCATCCTCCCCCACCCCAATCAAATCCTCTGGATTGGGAAACTGACAGCAGGGGAGTGGGAAATGTAGATGTGTCCAAGCATCATGCAGGCTTTCTGGAGATGGGGACACAGGGACTCAGAATATTTCCAATCTGTCCTTTGTCCCAGCTGCCCATGCCCACTTCTCTTCCCAACATTCAGCCAACGTGGCATTTTTCCAAGCTCTTGATCATTTTTGTCCCCCTTCTTCAAACTCCTGCTAGCTCTGTAGCAGTCTTTTGAGTGTCCAGCACAGCATGCAGGATGCAGAGGAGGCTGCAGCACTGGTCTATATAATGCCATTATATTTTCTCTATTGGTCTCCATCCTATTCCTTAAGCTTCCTCACATCTTATTTGCGGTTTTGACCACACCTACGGACAGAGCAGAGATCTCCAGTAAGCTGTCCACAATGACATCCAGGTCCCTTTCCTGAGTTAATGCACTTCATTTAGACCCTATGCCATGTGTGCATAGTAGTTCAATTTCCCCCTTCAAGGTGCATTTATTAAGATTAAACTACATTTGCCATCATATTGCCCATTCATGTAGCTTGTTTAAGTCTTCCTAGGTTGCTCACTCTCTAGATTTAAGTAACCTAAATTACTGTGTCGACTGCAAATTTTGCTACCTCATGACTCCCTGCTTTCCCGGATCAGTAATAAACGGCTGACACCAGCCCTAGTACCCAGGATCCCCAACTCCAATCTCAAGGCCTCCACAGTTATCCCTTTGTCAAGATGAAAATTGACTATAGAAAAGGGAAATCAGAAGGGTTCAAATGGATTTCAATGAGCAAAATGCTAACGATGGAAAACCAATTTGACTTACAAATTGACTCATAACCAATTTTTGTTCCACGACAATACTTTGCCTTTCATTCCATGATTAACTTAGCTTCATTAGTAGCCTCTTGTGCAGTACCCATCAAAAGCCTTTTAAATGTCTCAGTTATGTCAACTAGTTGTCATTTACCCACTGCTTGGACATGTACAAAGAATTCTAAGAAATTATTGAAATGCATTTTTCCTTTGCAGAATCCATGCTGATCTTTTATTTTTAATCATTTCTACAAATTAGCCAGGTACAGATGTAGGTTTACTGATCTAATGTCTTGGATCACCCCAAGAGCCCTTCCTGTAATATAGGAACTATATTTGCTGCTTTCCAATCCTCTGGAACAATAGGGTTCTTTAAAAAATGAGACATTGTATATTTTTGTTAGCAACTCAGCCGACTCATGCATCTGTTCCCTCAGAACTTTTGGATGTACCATCTGGACCTAGGAACCTACTGCTTTTTAAAATGATCAATTTGCTCTAGCACCCCTTCCTTTTTTACCTCAATCTCTGAGCAGATCTCATTTTTATTACCATAAAAGAGCAGATCCTGAGTAGATATCTCCCCACATCATCTGCAGTGAAGGTAGAGGTGAAGAAATAATTTAGCTTCTCACCTATGTCCTTATCTTCTTAATTGTTCCTTTTTAACTGCTGGTGAGCCAGGGGACCCAGTAATTCTTTTGCAGGCTTCCTGCTTCACTGTAGACTTAAAGAAGCTAGTTTGGTTTTACACTTTTAGTTTTTTACTCTTCGAAATCCATTTTGACCCTTCTGATTTCCCTTTTATATACTGCCTGCAATAGTCAAAAAATGATTAGAGGGCTAAAAAAGGCCTTCCAGTGAGACTTCAAGAGCTCAATCTATTTAGTTTATCAAAAAGACAGAAAGTGACTTGATTACAGTGTATAAGTACCTTCACTAGGAGAAAATACCGGGTTTCTAAAGGGCTTTTTGATTTAGAGGGAAAGAGCATAACAAGAACCAGTGACTGGAAGTTAAAGCCATGCACATCCAAGTTAGCAGTAAGGCACACATTTTTAACAGTGAGTGTGACTGAGAACTGGAACAGACTGCCAAAAGAAATGGCAGATTCTCCATCTCCTGGTGTTTTCAGATCAAGACAGGATGCCTTTCTGGAAGACATGCTTTAGTCGGGCAACTTATTGGGCTCAATGCAGCAGGATCTGGTGAAATTCTCTGGCCTCTGCTATACAGGAGGTCAAACTAAATGATCTAATGCCCGCTCTAGCCTTAAAATTAATGAATTCCAAACACAACTTCTACCCAACACACACCCATACTCACAAACAGCTGCTTCTGAGGTGTTCTCCAAATGGAGACTGTCTGGTATTCTAAGGATTAGTGTAGAAATATGATCTCTGCATAGCATCTAGCTATCCTGAAACAGCAGGAATGTCCCTAACCCATGTGCCTGCCCTGAACTCATGACTAATCAAGATTCACTAGCAAAAGCAGCAAAGAGTCTTGTGGCACCTTACAGACCAACAGACATTTTGGAGCATGAGCTTTCATGGGTGAATACCCACTTCATCGGATGCATGTATTCACCCATGAAAGCTCATGCTCCAAAACGTCTGTCTATAAGGTGCCACAGGATTCTTTGCTGCTTTTACAGATCCAGACTAACATGGCTACCCCTCTGATACTTGACAAGCTTCACCGGTGTCACTCTTATCCTGGCCTCTGAATATCCAGCTGAAAGTGGGAGGCAATTCTCCACTACTGCTCTCTCTGCTACTGGTACAGCTACACAGTCAACTCATGTTTGTGCGTATTGGAACTAAACAATGGGGACGCTTCTTTCAGTCTTGCGTATCAGTCAGCCCCCAGAGCTCCTTAGGACTAGATTTCTAGGAGGATGTGCATGTACTATGAGCAAAAATCTACACACACACCCCTTCATGCACATTCAACAGAAGGTACACTAAGTACACACTTGCACACACATAGCCAACACCAGCTTCCAAGCCAAAGGCAGAATCAGAGGGGACATTAGTTGTTACCCATAGTGTTGCTCCTCTATTTAATTGATAAAAAGCCACGGAGACACTGGGCACTTGCCCACTCAGAAACTATTAAGAGGTGACTAACAAAGCCATGACATGTTGCCATGCATCTGCTGACAGAAGGGGGGAAATAGTGCTGAATTTCTGAGCAAGCGACATTTGGAAACATGGCTTCTGCGATTTGGGTCTTGTGGTGACTGCAGCCATTCATTGTCTCATGCAGTGGTTTCCTGTTCCGCGAGCTACTTTGTGCCTCAATGTTAGCACACATGTCTGAGTGGCTGTGGTGGTTTTTCTGTTTGAAAAACACACTGCAGGCTTCATGAGAAAGTCAGCTCATTGGAAAGGTCACATGGTAAGAAGTTCTGATGTGACATAAATGCTCTAATGTGTTTGACAGAGATCTTAACGTAGCTGGGCTAGTTTAGAGATGCTGATTGGCAGCCACAGTTATACAGAACAACTAACATAGTTTGGAACAAGAGTAACAACAATAGCAAGGAGACAAGTCTGCATCCTATAAGTGCCATCTTGGTGTCCTGAGATCTTACCCAAACTCATATGATAAGCAGGCTCAGATCTGGGCAAGACTTGGCTAGGAAAGTCCAGGAAGTGTATGATTCAGCAAGTGAATCAGCCTGAGCTGCATGCCATTCTAGAGGGTGCCCCTACAACTACCCCACCCCTGTACTTCCCTCCTCCCCCACCCCTCCCAGGCTACCTTGTCAGTTATCCCCCCATTTGTGTGATGAATTAATAAAGAATGCATGAATTTGAAACAACAGTGACTTTATTACCTCTGCAAGCGGAGATCAAACGGGGGAGGGGAGGGTGGTTGGCTTACAGGGAAGCAGAGTGAACCAAGGGGCCGGGTTTTCATCAAGGAGAAAAACAGAAATTTCACGCTGTAGCCTGGCCAGTCATGAAACTGGTTTTCAAAGCTTCTCTGACGCACAGTGTACCCTGCTGTGCTCTTCTAACCACCTTGGTGTCTGGCTGCACGTAATTAGCGGTCAGGTGATTTGCCTCAACCTCCCACCCCTCCATAAATGTCTCCCCCTTACTTTCACAGAGATTGTGGTGCACACAGCAAGCAATAATAATGATGAGATTATTGGTTTCACTGAGGTCTAACTGACTCAGTAAACTGTGCCAGCCAGCTTTTAAACATCCAAAGGCACACTCTGCCACCATTCTGCACTTGCTCAGCCTATAGTTGAACTGCTTCTTACTACTGTCCAGGCTTCATGGGCCATGGGAGCCAGGGGTAGGCATGACCACGCAGTGCTGCTGACTGGGAAAGCAGTCTGAGGCAGAAGCCTCCAGCTGACATGATATTCCAGGCAGGACTGAATCTCCATTAGATGAAACTTAAAGAAGAGAATGACCTGGAGTCATTCCCACTTTTGTCCAGATTCCCCTGACCAACCTCACTGAGGCAAGTTAGGAGCATTCATGTCTGCCCAGGTGCCCCCGACCAACCTAACCAAGGATGGCCAGGAGCACTGACAGAGCAATGACAATGGCTAGTAGTTGTATTGTACCGTTTGCAAGGCAAGGCAAGGGGATGCTGCTGTGTAGCACTGCAGCACCATGTCTGCCAGCAGCACCCAAGAGACATACGGTGACAGTGAGCTGAGTGGGCTCCATGCTTGCAATGGTATATGGTCTGCACAGGTAACCCAGGAAAAAAGGCGAGAAACAATTTTTTGCCATTTTTTTCTCGGGGGGGGGGGGGAGAGGTACCCAGAACCACCTGCGACAATGTTTTTGCCCCATCAGGCATTGGGAGCTCAACCCAGAATTCCAATGGGCAGCGGAGACTGCGAGAACTGTGGGATAGCTACCACAGTGCAACACTCCGAAAGTCCACGTAGCCTCGATACTGTGGACACACACCACCGACTTAATGTGCTTAGTGGGGACACGCACAATTGACTGTATCCAATTGATTTCTAAAAAAAATCGACTTCTATTAAATCGACCTAATTTCGTAGTGTAGACAATGCTTCTCACCACAGACTGGTGGGTTGCCCTTCAGCCAGGCTCTCCCCTTTGATCAGCACTTCAGTTGCTTGGTGGTGATGTCTGTAGATGGAGGTGGAAGAGAGAGGAAGAGCATGGAAAATGACTCTCCCTTTTATCATGTCCTTTCTTCCCTCTTGGCTTTGCCCCCCTCCACCATTCAGAGTCAAGTAAGCATTATCTCATTGCAGTCCCAAACTGACTAAAGGAAGGGAAGTGACTCACTCGAGAGTCCAACAGATCCTTTGTTGTTGCCTAGGCCAGTGTCCTTTGTTCCTGTGAGGTTGGGCTGGGTTTGTCCCATACATGCCCTGATGAGGTGTGAACTGCCACTCTGCTTCTGGAGAGCTTTTGCCTGGGCTTCCTTTATGCCATGAGGACACATTTGCAGCCTCATAACTATATACATGAAATTATAACCTATAACAAACATTACTCTAACAATGATTACTGAAACATTACCATAACAACAACGCTCAGTACATCATGAGCCTTCCAAAGACACCTGACATGACAAACTTTGCTTTAGATACCACATAATCATATTATAAGGATAAATATGGGGATGCTGGGAGTTTCCCCAAAGTACAAAACTTTACAAAAGAGCATTGGCTTTGGTATCTAGGCCAAACTTAAATAACGATCAGTACATTCTGCTTCACTAGATTTCCTCTAAAGTTTCAGTTGGCTACCATGTATATCTTCAGTTCATTTTAAACAGGACTTGAAGTTAACCAGATACTACTTCCCAGAAAAGGGGTGCACAACAAGGTTCTGGCAGGGACAATACCATGGTTAGAAGCTAAGCCCCCTTTCCCATCCCTGGCTGTGGGGAGTTGGACCCCTGAGCCTGGTTTGAAGACTCCATCTTTGTCACCCTCCTGTGGCTACTTGGTGTCTGATCCTATGAAACCTCCACCCCCTCTATCTTCTGGAAAAGAGAAGGTGCTTCAGTCTCTTCTCTCCCCTCCACAACCCACTGGCTGCTACAAGATGGATGGAGTCTCCTTTCCATTACTCTAGCCCTCCTCCTTGCATCCAATTTCTGGGTTCTTCTCTGCAGTAGATAGATCCAGTGCCAGATGTTGCTCAGCTTCCTGAGTCTGCAGCCAACTAGCTCTAGTGCCTGACTTTGCTGGTGCTCAGAGTTTTCACAAAAAAGTGCTAAAATTGACATGGTTTTTCGCAGTGTTCCAGCTGCCCACAAGGATCTAGATAGTGGCTATTGAAACTAACCAGGCTCTTGTCAATTTCAGGCTTCAGTGGTTGGAAAGGTAATAAACAACTGGAAAGGCAGACCCAGGACTGGACTCAAGAAGATGACACTGTAAGGCTTGCTATGCACTCATAAAGGATACAGAATTGGGTGGGGGGCAATTAAATGAAAGCTTAGATTTTGAGGAAATGGATGGTTTAGGATCACACACATTCTGTAGAGGAAACTTCTCAGATGCCACTGCCAGTTGGACAAATATTTTCCACCCCAGTTCTAAACTTGCATAACACTGATCCATGCTCGTGTACCATTCCTATGTTCCCATCTAAAAGGTGGTTGCATTTCACAGAAGGGTGACAATTCTTGTTTATACTCGCATGTCAGATTCTCAGCTGCTGTAAACAAGCATAGTTCTGCTAACTTCAACAGAGTGATGTCGATTTACACAAGCTGAGGGTCTAGCCTACAATCTGTAACATAATGTGCTTTGAGCGCCTTTAGGTTGAAAAGTGCAATATGAAACACATATTTCAGTGGGAGGTCTGCACCATCTCAGCACAGGCCTGTCACAACAGCTAGTGGCAACAAATGTCCTGTGCCACAAAAGTGAAACACCATTTTGTCACACACAGTGTTTCACACCTGGCACGCTTCTGCCAGTATTAAATATATGGGGATCTGGATTTAAGATTCCTGAGCCCATTCCCCATAGCTGATGCACCCTGATACTGGAGGGATTGCCCATAATGAGAGAATAACTCAGTGTGGACAAGAAACTACTTTGGCATAAAAGCAGTACAGTTCCACTAATTGTTACCCCAGAATTCAGGGTGGGTGGGAGCAGACAGCACTGATTACAAGCTTCAGGAGTGGTAAGCCACAGCCAGGCCAATGCTGCAACATGAGGCCTGGGGCTCAGTTTAATCAACAAGCCAGTTCCTCAGTGCTGGAGCCAGCTGCTGTCCTGACCACAAACTTATGAGACTTCCCTAAAAGTTGAAGGAACTTTCGAGTAATCATAGATTCACACATTTTGATTCCTGCCGGTGCCTGGGTCAGCCAAGATTTTCCTGACCGACAGTGCGACTTACCTCATCAGCTGTCTGAGTACAACTGTGCCTCTGATTCCCTTCCCTGGTCACTGTCTGTCCCGTGGCTGGTAGGCTGGCTGATTTAGCACTCCAGCCAGTAGTTTCCCCAGGAATTGAAACTGGGGGGGCGGGGGGTGTTCGAATTTACAAGGGTGTGTGTGTCAGGACCGATGAGATATATAAAAGAGATATGAATAAAGTAAATGTTTTGTTAGGATAAAGCAAATTTAACATAAAGATAATGCAAATTATACCAAAACACATAACAGGTCTAGATTTCTCAAAAAATATAATTTAAAAAAAAATGTATTTAGTTTAAATTGACTTTTGAAAAGTAAGCCATCATGGAACAAGAGAGAAGTCCTCTCATGGATCAGTTAAAAGATGGGAAACAAAGGGTAGGAATAAATTATCAGTTTTCAGAATGGAGAGAGATGAATAGTGTTATCTCTGAGGGGTCGGTACTGGGACTATTACTGTTCAACATACTCATAAATGATCCGGAAAAATGGGTAAACAGTGAGGTGGCAAAATTTGCAGATGATACAAAACTATTCAAGATAGTGAAGTGCCAGGCAGACTGCGAAGAGTTACAAAGGGATCTCAGAAAACTGGGTAACTGGGCAACAAAATGGCAGATGAAATTCAATGTTGATAAATGCAAAGTAATGCACATTGGAAAACAATCTCAACTATACATACAAAATGAAGGAGTCTGAATGTGGAGCAGCAGTCAAAAAAGCAAACAAAATGTTGGGAATCATTAAGAAAGGGATAGACAATAAGAAAATATCATATTGCCTCTAGATAAATCCATGGTAAGTGCACACCTTGAAAAGTGTGTGCAGATCTGGTCACCCATCCTAAAAAAGACATACTGGAAATGCAAAAGGTACAGAGATGGGCAACTAAAATGATTAGGGGTATGAAACCGGAAAAGTAATTAAAATGACTGGGAATTTTCAGTTTAGAAAAGAGACGACTAAGGGGGGATGTGATAGATGTCTATAAAATCTTGACTGGTGTGAAGAAAGTGAATAAGGAAATGTTATTTAATCCTTCACATAACACAAGAACTAGCAGTCACCCAATGAAATTAATAGGCAGCTGGTTTTAAAAAAACAAAAAGGAAGTACTTCTCACAACATAAAGTCAACCCAGGGAACTCTTTGTCAGGAGATGCTATGAAGATCAAAACTATAACAGGATTAAAAGAAGAACTAGATAGATTCCTAGAGAATATGTCCATCAGTGGCTATTAGCCAGGATGGGGAGGGATGCAACACCATGCTCTGAGAGTCCCTAGCCTGTTTGCCAGAAGCTGGGAATGGGCAACAGGGGATGGATCGCTTGATGATTTCCTGTTCTATTCATTCCCTCTGAAGCACCTGGCCTTGATCACTGTTGGAAGACAGGATACTGGGCTATATGGACCATTGGTCTGACCCAGTATGACCATTCTCATGTAAAATTAATTATAATAATAAAAAATGTTTGGTACAGAAACTCCCCAACATAATGACCTCTCAAGATAGCAACAATGTGAGATAACAACCTTGGCAAATAATGCATTTTAAAAATCTTGGCCTACTAGTAAACATTTATATAAGTTTCCATTCCAAGTCACAGATCTAGCATTCTGGAGACAAGTCACTAAAATATAGTCCAACAAACAAATGTTTAACGTGCCCCTCACTTTTCCCTCCACCGCACCCCACTCACCGGTGTTGTCCTTGGTCAGTGGAGACTCAGAGTTCAGAGGTTCTTTCACATGATTACACCTCTCAGATGGGGGGCAAGAAGCCACCTTGCTCGTTCCTTCAGCTGCTCACTGTTCACTCTAGCCACGGCTGTTTGTTGTGCCACCGTTCACTCCACCGCTCTGTTGCCAACGGCCCTGCACAGTCACCTTCTGCTGTCACCTGCCACTCTGACCTCCACGAGTTGGTCTCTTGAGGTTCCACCCAGCTCTCAGTGATTTCAACTGAGCCCTCAGTGGGGGAACCTCACTGTTAGTGCAGTCTGGGCTGTCTTTTACACAAAAACACTGTACCCACAGAAACCCTGTCCCCACAGCAGGACTAAGCACTTAGACCTGATTTTCAGTGATTTCAGCTGCAGTGGTCACTTAACAGAACAAAAGACTATCTATGGAGCCTAATCAGCTCTGTCTTCAAACAGTGGAGAGGGACAGGTCCCCAGCCTCTCTCTTGATGCCCTCAATCAGCACAGGCTAAGTACAGTTCTACTGCCCTTTACTCATACAATAAGAACTACATTTCATTCCCCCCCCCCACACACACACACTCAAGTGGTTTGTAACCAAACCCCAGCCAAAATCTATCACTTGGACAACACAGCTCTGTTTGCTGGATACCTAGGTAGATTAGGTGTGAATGTAAATACAGTCCGGTCCTGAAGCCTTTCCCGCCAGCCCCCAGCTCATCACTAGCTGTCAGGGACAGCTCATTTAGACTTTGCTTACAAATTATCATTTGAAATTATTAGGTTGGCCAACATCGCCGAAATGAATGCACTGACATTGTCATAAAAAACATCAGCTGCATAAGGAAGCAAGGAAGCTAGTCTATGTTCATACTTTTCAAATCTATTATACTTTTTCAGACACATGTATTTTATCATATACTGTATATGCTTTTAAAGGGTGTATTAATGTTTCAATTTCAATTCAGATTTCCAAACAGTCACTAAATTGGTATGTAACTAGTTCACAAAACTGGGCGCGGGGGAGATGTTGGGAAAATTCAGCAGGGGTGTAGGAAAATCACTGGCTCCAGCCAAACCAAAAAACTCCTGTGTTCAGCAAACAGATGTCCAAATACACCTCTAGGGCTTTTCACAACGAAATTAATTACCCTCCTTGGGCTATAACTCACTAGTCATGGCCCCAGCATGACCTTTCTCTCAGACTGTTCCTTGCTGTTTGACCATTTCCCCTCCAAGTTTTTGCCCTTGGTTGTGGGGGTTTCCATACCACCCATCAGTGGTGGAAGCCCATTCCTTCCCTCTGCTACAGGCCCAGGGACATGAAACAGTGAAGCAGCTGCCCAGCCCAAACTCTAAGCCACTTTGCTTCCCTTTTCCCAAGGGCCACTTCTTCTGCCGTACAGCCAAGCCCCTGCCAGACTCCTTCCCCAGCACCTAATCAGCAGGGAACAAGGGTGGTCTTGGTATAGACCCCTGGTCACAGCCATTGCGAAAGTGGCTTGACTTTTATCCTAGTTCTCACTTCCCAACAGGCCTTGCTTTCAGCCTACCAAGGGGAAATCAGGCACAGGTGAGAGCTGGGGCCTGAGCTCATCTCAGAGGCCCAGTTCATGCTGTGACACTGACCCTTGTCACACGTGGGCAAAACTCCCTCTGTATGTTATCGTCTATCAAAACCCTGTTCATCTGCCACATTTTTAAATCTCCTGTCTCTCATCATTCCTCATGGATGATCACCAAGATTACAGGTCTGTAGAGAGATGCTGTCTCCTTTAAAACTCTCCTTTGCCTGTCTGATCCATTCTGTGGGAGATCAGAGATGGAAAAGATCTCTCAGGACATCTGGCTTATTGGCTTCATTCAAAAAGAACATTTCATTTTTGTATGTCCCTTTCCTGCCTCACAAGAGCTTTGCACACCATATGCACATTATCTCTGATGTGGAGGATAGCACCTAGGTGGTACATGACATAATGTGGGAAAATAAATTTTGACCAAGGACACTGGATATTCTTCCAACAGGGGGTGGGGAACCTCAGGCCATGGCTACATTGTTCTGCAGTCCTCATTATGGGTGTCAAGTATCAGAGAGGTAGCCGTGTTAGTCTGGATCTGTAAAAGCAGCAAAGAGTCCTGTGGCACCTTATAGACTAAGACAAACCCAAGAAAGTAACCAACAGGACTCCACTGGCCATCACATACAGTCCCCAGCTAAAACCCCTCCAAAGCATCATCAGGAATCTACAACCCATCCTGGACAATGATCCCACACTTCCACAGGCCTTGGGTGGCAGGACAGTCCTCGCCCACAGACAACCTGCCAACTGAAGCATATTCTCACCAGTAACTGCACACTGCACCATAGTAACTCTAAACTCAGGAACCAATCCATGCAACAAACTTCGACGCCAACTATGCCCTCATATCTACACCAGCGATACCATCACAGGACCTAACCAGATCAGCCACACCATCACCGGTTCATTCACCTGCACGTCCACCAATGTAATATACGCCATCATATGCCAGCAATGCCCCTCTGCTATGTACATCGGCCAAACTGGACAGTCACTACGGAAAAGGATAAATGGACACAAATCAGATATCAGGAATGGCAATATACAAAAACCTGTAGGAGAGCACTTCAACCTCCCTGGCCACACTATAGCAGACCTTAAGGTGGCCATCCTGCAGCAAAAAAACTTCAGGACCAGACTTCAAAGAGAAACTGCTGAGCTTCAGTTCATCTGCAAATTTGACACCATCAGCTCAGGATTAAACAAAGACTGTGAATGGCTTGCCAACTACAAAAGCAGTTTCTCCTCCCTTGGTTTTCACACCTCAGCTGCTAGAAGAGGGCCTCATCCTTCGTGATTGAACTAACCTTGTTGTCTCTAGCCTGCTTCTTGCTTGCATATATATACCTGCCCCTGGAAATTTCCACTACATGCATCCGACGAAGTGGGTATTCACTCACGAAAGCTCATGCTCCAAAACATCTGTTAGTCTATAAGGCACCACAGAACTCTTTGCTACTATGGGTGTGTTAATGACAGAGTGCCCCAAAGTACTGTGCTGTCACTACCTGATATGGGTGTTGCTGGCACAAAGTAAAAGGTAACTAGTTCAGGTTAGTGTAGACCTCTTTCATTCAGGACTACATTAATAAGAACTAGTTACCTTGTAATTCGCACCAGCAACATCCACGGAGGAGAGTTGCAACACAACACTTTGGCGCTCTGCACTTCGCACCCCCGTAGACTGCAGTGCAGTGTAGACACACCCCTAGTATCCACTCAGAGCAGACAAGAACTTGCTCTATAGTATAATAATCCCCAGTGTTTCAGTGCAATGTAAATGTCTCATCTGATGGGATTTGACATTTCCAGCCATGACTGCTGAAATTCCTGCTGCTCCCACTCACAGGCTCCATTATTAGTGTTCTGTGATCATGTATGACTCTCAAGCCCATGTGGCTTTGATGCCCACAAGAATGGCTGCATTTTGGCAGTGAGTACAGTGGTCATTTTTGTTGGAGTTGAGGGTGCTCAGCATCTTCCAGAATTAAAAACATGAAATCCAGGCTCGATATTTCCACAGAGACCTGAGCTTTGGTAACAGTCCAACAAACTAGAGGTGCTGCTTGCTCAATGAACTCACAAAAGCCTTGGAAATTCCCAGCAAAGTAGACATGCTGAGCTGTTGACCTCACAGAGCCCTTCCCTTTGACATCAGCCCAGCACCTAGATTTGCTCAATATTTGTTATGAGTTGCTGGTGGTAAGACAGAGGGAGACCCATCCTCTCCTCGGCCCCTCCCTCAGAACTCCCCCTCTACCTGCCTCTATTGGCTGCAGAAGTCAAGGCCCATCACATAGGGCCCATCACACAGGAGCAGCAGGAGATGATACCTGGCTGGGGAATTCATGGCACTCCATTGTCTTCTCACAGGTCAGTGGAGCTGCACCAGCATCTGATGAGAGAAGAGCTGTCCAAGCTCAGAGGCCCCCTTTCTGCTGTTTGTCTTCTGTAGGAAGATTTGCCCACCTGCTGATTCACCTCTTCTTCAGAGAGGGAAAGCAGAACTTGCCTCTTTCCCTCCCCAGAATGGCCCAGTCAGTTCCCTTTCTCCTCTTGGTACACCACTGGATGGGGAGAGTGTTTGGGAGCACAGAGGATATTCCTTTCCACAGCACCTCATTCTACACAGGCACATGCACTTACTTGTGCTTGGTTGGCTATGGGCCCAACTGTGGATCTGGACTCCTATGAGATACAGGGGACAGATTGAGAGGGAGGGAATGAATGTGCCATGTTGGATTGTCCTGCATGAAGGGATGTCCCATCACCACATGACTTCACTGCCCACGACAGCATCCAACCGTTGAACTTGGCATGCGTCCTGGCCTGTTTCAGTCTTCATAAATCACTGCTGACCTACCCAGGGTGCAGGAGTAGACAATAAGTCATCCGTCACCCCAGCACAGCCAGTGCACAGAGAAGGTGGCAGCAAAACAGCCCCATCAGCCAGCATTAGCAAAGGTGCAGTAAACAGCCCCCATATAGCTAAAATAGAGGCTTAAGCAACCAGGGAACTCAGAACTTTTGGGGGTTAGTTCTGAAAAGTATCCAAAAGTTTAGGGCTGATCCAAACTGTCCCAATCTACAGGTCCTACAATCCTCCAGCAGGTCTGTGTGGCCCATGACTGGGGTTCACCAGGAAGTGATGCGCTGTGCAGCATTTTCTGGAGACAGGGCTGTCCTAAGCACATTTGGAAATAGCCTCCATCTTCTGTTTGGCATCCAACCTCAAACCAGAGAGTACTTCAAGGACTCTCCAATTCAAACTCCCTGAAAATTCAAGGGGTACAGATCTGAAGGTTTTTATTCCCAGGGCCAAATCTCCCCTTCGTATTTGTACAGGGAGAAATCACACTGACAGCCCTCAGCAAATTATAACAATTGACATGGAGCTGGGAAGGTCTGATCCAGATCTCACTTGCCCCAGTGGTTGGTGGAGTTTCAAAATGAGGTTTTTGGTGGAGATCAATCTCTAAATACTGACAAAAAAAGACCAGAGTGTTTTATCAGCTTGCTAGCAAGGCACAACGGAAATGCTACATAGATAAAATATGAATCCCCTTCATTGCGAGAAGTAAATTCAATTCTGGAAAGAAATGATGTTTTTAACACTTAACATCTCATACTTGCTTGGTTACAGACTGCTGTTTTCCTCATTTAATAGGATTTTACCAGTGCTACCTACCTCATCAATATTTCACTCCATTTAAGCTGGGATTCCTAGACAATCCGTCCCACTTCCACATACGGTAAGTCATTTTATCAAAAACAACTCTGCATTTTCCCTCATGCCCTCCAGTGCGAACAACACTTTTAATCTTATCCCATAATATCAATTATCAGAGCAACACTTTGCGGCAGGAATAGATGCCACATTTCAAACAATTACCGGGAAACAGAACTAATTACAGAAAAATGGCTACAAATAAGAGATCTCAGACTGTTAAAAATAGTTTTTCCTTACAGTGACAAATTTCTTATGCAAATAATAGGCCCTGTAAGTTCAGGATGGAAATCTACCTGACTAGGAAACCATAAAATGATATCTGAGAATGTATAGCCTACATAAAATCTTACACACAATCTCTTGAATCATGCCTACTTAGGGAAAGGAGTCTGCCCCCTCCAGAATTTCAGAATACAGGTTGTTTCCTGCAGATGTGGCTAAAGCTCTAAATGTAGATTACAATGATGGTCACTAATATCTGCCAGATATTTGGGGCCAGATTTTTATCCCCTTATTCATACTGAGTAGCAGACTTGGAAATAATCTTTATCTGCCATTTTGGATCTCATCCAAAATCACAGAGAGCACTTCTGCTCTGTGCCCTCCAATCTGAACACACTGAAAATTCCAAATCTCATATCTTTTTTCATGTCAAGCTACATGAATAGTGCCCCTGATTTTAGTTCATCCACTTATGGGGTAAAGGTGCTACTCTAACTCAGCATGAGTAAGGGGATGAGAAGCTAGCCTTGTCGAGTACTGTAATACTCACTGTTAGAACTCTAAGGATTTATTGGGACACTGCAAGTAACAACTCCAGTACACACCAGTAAGATTCAGATTTACTACAAAAAAAACCTTTTCTGATCATACAACATACAAGACAACACCACTAAATTAAAGATATAGCACCACCTGTTGGTGGAGTTGCCGCCTACACTGATCATTACAACTCCCCCCCTCTAGTTAAATAAGAATTTAAAACAATAATGAAAGTTTTAATATTGTTGCAACTCCTAGGAATCCAGGTAATCTGCCATCCACACAGGTTTCCATTTTGGTCTGCTTACTTGAGTCCAATATTCAATCATGGAGCTATCACTTATAGTTGGATCTAGATTATCAGTATATACAGGTTTCTTGTCCTCCAGGTTAGGCTTATCCTATTGTGGACAGACTTTCTGTTGAAGACTGCAGTGGGTTGAGGTACCAATGACTCCCCAGCAATTCTTCATCCACAACTGGTATCCCACCATGAGCCAGAGGATTCTGCTTGGCTACCTCCAAATTCTCTTCTGCATCCCTCTGGGATGGCTGTTGAACATCCTCTGTGGTTGCCCTCCCATTTCTTTCAGTGGATTTGTGCGCTTGTTCTCAATGCACCAGAAAGGGAGGAGCTCTTGCTTTTTATATGAGCAAGGATACATTGTTTCTTTTAACTCTTTTGTAAGGTCCCCTCTAAAAAGGAGTAAGTTTAGGATTTTTTTTTTTCCCACCAGGCTGCTTTTTCCAGTTACGTAGCTACATCTTATTTCCTTCCTGGATGGGCACATAATTCTTGTTTTTCCTGGCATCCTATGCCTGGCGTACTTGCTTCCAGCTCACTCTTACTCGACCCTTTGGAATGCTCTCCTCGGGTCACTGATGTAAGACTCCACTGCATTACCCACCTATGTAGGTACAGGAGGCCTAGTTGGTTCTTGCATCCTGAAGATCAAGTCACAGAGAAGCATGGGTTTGCAGAGTCCAAAAATAATCTCATAGGGAAAGTAATGGAAGGCTGAGTGCCAGCTGGTGTATATGCAAAAATTACAATAAAAGATGTAGTCATAGCTGTGATGTTCCCCTCTGATGTTATCTGAACCAGTGATCTGCTAGGTCACTCCAATCCTTGACTCTGGGAGCCAGCTTTACCTTGCTCTGCTGTGAGAACCCCCCTCCTGGGCTGTTCATGCACAGCCTCTGGCATGTAAGCTGCTCCCTGCTGCTTGCAAGTGAAAGACACTAGCCAATATCTCTGATCCCAGATACAATCCTAGGACCCTCCATCTTGCAGTGTCCAGTTATGCTGCAAGCTTATATGAGTTCATTGATTTAACAAAGAAATTGATATGTACCAGGCTTGTTCTCCCAAGGGGAGCCTCTGACAAGCTTCAGACCAAACGCACTGCTTCAGGTAGAATAAACAAACAGATTTATTAACTATAAAGATAGATTTTAAGTGATTATAAATCAAAGCATAACAAGTCAGAGTGGTTACCAAAAGAAAAGAAAATATAAACACGCAGTCTAAACTCTCAACTCTATTAGACTGGGCAGCAACTAGATTAAGCAGTTTTTCTCACCCCACTGGATATTGCAGTCCTTAATATACAAGTTTGACCCAGATTTAAGGAACAATCTCCTGTGCTGGAGTCTTGTTTTCTTCTCAGGGTCTTGGTTGCTTGCAGCATAGGTGGGGACAGGAGAAGGGCCCAGTATGTATCCACTCTGCCTGTTTTATACTCTCAGTCCATGTGCTTGGGGAGCACAAGTCCAGGGATGTCTAGTGGGCATTGCTGAGTCTCTCTAAGCAAGGTTGAGCAATTCCCCTGGTGGGGCCTCATGTAGGTGAGTCATTGCATTGTATCTCCCTTGCTGGACAATGGCTGTTGATGGGTTGTTTGACACCCTGTCCCAGCATTGGTTACTTTCCTTGCTGTTGCCTCTGGGAAGCTAATATCTGGCTGATTCTCCAACTTACAGCATACTTTGGTGACCACCATACAACACAATTCTCATAACTTCATATGCATTAATGATATACATATATGGATACAGAAATCACTTTCAGCAGATCATAACCTTTCCTGATTCCTTACAAGGCATGATTTATGTGTGAGATTATGATTATAAGAAAAGAAGGAATATGGGGGTTACAGTACAGTACGCTCCCCCAAAGGATAGAATGTCACAATAGCACAGTTTTGTTGGCCTTTGCTGACTAAGGGCTTGTCTACGCTTGCACTTCTCCACCAGTGCAGCTCAGCCACTGTAGCACTGACTTGTCTACACTACACAGTTTTGTTTTTGTCAACAGAACAGTGGAGGTGTACACACTGCAATGCTCCTCCCGCCTGTGCAACTCCCCTGCTACACTGACATAATAGAACCACCTCAACGAGAGACATAAGGCTTATGTCGGCGCAGTTAACTCCTTACATCAGCTGTTGGCTGTCATTCTCATCAATTTCAAGGCTCCAGTGAAGATGGCTCCTGAGCTGGGCTGCTGCCCGGTCTCTGCTCCCAGCTGGGAGCCCTGCCCCCGGGGTCACGGCTCCCCACTTCCCACCGGGGGCACGGCAGCCAACCGGACTCTGGGCTCAGATCTCACTGCTGAAGGTGAGAAGCCCTAGGTGGCTGCCCCCTGCTGGGAATGTGGAGGTAAGAAAGCCTCGGGGGTGGGGACAGTAGAGCTCCCAGTGGGGAGCTGCATGGAGTTGAGAGCCCTGGCTCTCAGCCCCCCACACTGCCCCTCTTCAATTGCTGGAAGTACTCCTGGTGAGTGGTGTGGATATCAGCCACTGCAGTAATTAATGTGGTGGCTGTAAGGCCTGGTCCACTACGCATTTAAAACAATTTTAGCAGCGTTAGACCGATTTAACGCTGCACCCGTCCACACAACGAGGCCCTTTATATCGATATAAAGGGCTCTTTAAATCGGTTTCTGTACTCCTCCCTGACGAGAGGAGTAGCGCTGAAATCAGTATTACCATATCGGATTAGGGTTAGTGTGGCCACAAAATCGATGGTATTGGTCTCCAGGCGGTATCCCACAGTGCACCATTGTGACTGCTCTGGACAGCAATCCGAACTCGGATGCACTGGCCAGGTAGACAGGAAAAGCCCCCTGAACTTTTGAATTTCATTTCCTATTTTCCCAGCGTGGAGCTCTGATCAGCACAGGTGGTGATGCAGTCCCAAATCTAAACACAGCTCCAGCATGGGCCGTACAGAAGATACTGGATCTGATCGCTCTATGGGGAGACAAATCTGTTCTATCACAGCTCCGTTACAGAAGATGAAATGCCAAAGCATTTGAAAACATCTCCAGGCTATGATACAGAGCCCACAGCACAGTGCTGTGACACAAGCATAACAGAAAGCCAAAGAATCAAATGGATGCTCATGGAGGGAGGGAGGGGGTACCGAGGACTCCAGCTATCCCACAGTCCCCGCAGTCTCTGAACAGCATTTGCATTCTTGGCTGAGCTCCCAATGCCTGTAGGGTCAAACACATTGTCTGGGGTGTTTCAGGGTATATGTCTTCAATTTACCCTGCCCCCCCCCCCCGTGAAAGAAAAGGGAAAAAAATCGTTTCTTGACTTTTTTTATATGTCACCCTATGTCTACTTGTCATAAACAGATTAGGTAAGGGTATGTTCTCTTTCACCTGTAAAGGGGTTACAAAGGGAACCAAAACACCTGACCAGAGGACAATCAGGAAACAAGAATTTTTTTCAATCTCAAAGGAGGGAAGTTTTGGGTGTGTGTGTCTTTGTCTCATCTGTTGCTCTCTAGTCTCTGGGAGGATCACTCATCTCCAGGCCTTTCTTAATCTTCTGTTTCCAAGTGTAAGTACAGAAGGTAGAAAGACAATAGGCTTATATTGTTTTTTTGGTTTACATGTGTTGTAGTTTGCTGGATGTTTTAATTGTATTTCTTTTTGGATATAGCTTTTATTCATTTTTTTTCTTTTAAGCCAATAACCCTGTATATTGTCACCTTGTACAGAGACCATTTTATGTGTGTTTCTTTTTTATATATACAAGCTTTTCATTTTCAAACCTGTTTTCTCCTTTTTTTTTTTTGGATTTTTCCTAGTTAGGGCTTAGGGGTTTGAATCTGGCAGCCCACCAGGGAATGTGGGAGCAAAGAAGCCTGGGAGGAAGTAATGAGGAGACAAGGGAGGGGGTATTTCCCTTTGGTTGTGAGACTCAGAGCACCTGAGTCTTGGGCTCCCCAGGGAAGGTTTTGGAGAGACCCAGATGAGCCGCACTGGAATCCCTGTCTGGTGCAGCTCTATCAGATCTAAGCTGGTAATTAAACTTGGAGGTTTCATGCAGGCACCCATTTGGCGCTTAAGGTTCAAAGTTGGGACTTATGCTTTATACACTACTGCTGCTGCTGGTAGAACGCGGTGCTAGGGCAGTGAATAGCAGCATCTCTTCCCTCCCCTCCCCAGTGGCAGATGGGATACCGTACAACGGGACTGATAGCTGTCCTCATCATCTGTGAGTGCTCCTGGCTGGCTTATATGAAAATGTCGGCCGTGGCACCTGGATAAAAATATAAGAATGACTTCCCGGTCATTCCTGGTAGATGGTACAGAAACGGCTGGTAACCGCCCTCATCATAACAACTGGGGGCTGAGTTCCAGTAAGCTCCCGCTTTCAATGTCTAAGAATCTGTACTGCCTGACAATATCCATAGGCAGCGGAGGTGGGTCCTCTCCCCCACCCAATTTAATTACTGCCTGGACTATCATAGCAGCTGGAGGCTGCCTCCCTCTCATTTTATCTCACTAACAGGTCTGTTTCTTAGTCCTGCCATTCTTTATTACTTCATCACACAAATTGGAGAGGACACTGCCACGGGTAGCCCAGGCAAGGTTAGGGATGATGGAAGCAATGGGTTGGGGTTGTTGCAGGGGCACCCCCTTAATGGCATGCAGCTCATCATTTCTGCGGGATCTGACAAGAGGGCTGTGCTTCTCTGGTTCTCTGATAACATTGGTTCTCTAGTACACTGTGCCCCATATTCCTAGGCAGACTGACTCCTATTTTTAAATAAATCTCATAAAGGAGCGGATTGCTACGGGGTCATTCCCATTTGCCTTCGTCCCCTGGCTTGACCTCAGCGAAGCCAGCGGAGCACCCATGACAGCAGCAGATGGCACGAACGACTGATAACCATCATCTCATCACCATTTACAAATGGCGCAGCAGACGGTACACAATGACTGGTAAACCGTTTCTTGCTACCTTGCAATGGGCAAAATGAATGCTGCTGTGTAGCACTGCAGTACCACCGTCTGTCAGCGGCATCCAAACACTACGGTGAACAGTGACAAAAGCAAAACGGGCTTCATGGTTGCCATGCGTAATGGCGTCTGCCAGGCATCCAGGAAAAGGCGCAAATGATTGTTCTGCCCGTTGCTTTCACGGAGGAGGAATGAGCCGACGACGACATTTACCCAAATCATCCCCGCGACATTGTTTTATGCACCATCATGCATTGGGATCTCAACCAGAATTCCAATGGGCGGGGGAGACTGTGGGAACTATGGGATAGCTACGGGATAGCTACCCAGAATGCAACGCTTCAGAAATCGACGCTAGCCTTGGTACATGGACGCACACCACCAAATTATTGTGCTTAGTGTGGCCATGTGCACTCGACTTTATACAATGTTTTACAAAACCAGTTTATGTAAAATCGGAATAATCCTGTAGTGTAGACATACCCTAAGTCAACCTAACATAGACATAGCCTGAGTGAAGACGCTATCTATGCCGATGGCTGTATGCTGATGTAAGTTAGGTTGACATAATTTTGTAGCTAGACATGGCCTTGGACTCTAAAGATGGAACTCCGCCCCTTTTAAAAACATAGCTACCAACAACTGACACTATTTACATCTATTCGTTCCAAAAGCGAGAGTCCAGGGAACGGGAGACAGATGGTGCTGAAGTATTTTGAAGGCAGGAAAACATTAGTCTAGGGACTGCTGTAGAGCAGGACCTTTTTAAACTTGAGTCCCAGAACACTGAAATCCTGACTAGGCCCGCGCTGTACTACTGGTCATGGCTCTGAGGCTCCCGTGCCTGGTATGAGACTGCTACAATGGAGATCTGCAGAGGCAATTCAGGGTGAAGGAAAGTTCTAAGTGCTGAGTGACCGCCTGCAGGGTTGGTGAGCAGATGTATCAGTTTATTAAGGTAAGTTGCTCTTATAAACCAAACAGCAAGTTACTAGCAATCTCATTTTAAAAGATGATACAGCTTAAGTGTACTGTTTTACTGTCCTGCAATTTAATACTGGCCACTAGACAATGTCACCGTTTCTGTAAGCGTCATGCATAAAAAAAGATTGCCTATGAGACAAAGGAACTCAGAGGTAGGAAATCGCTGGGATCAAGGGTAACTGGATCTTGCATACATATAACCTTTTTCTACTCTTAGTATATCAAATGAAAATAAAACTGAGTCAGACCTTATTTGCCCTATTCATTCAGCTCGATATAAACCACAACAAAGGGGAAAAAACAGGTCCAACTAGCTGAAACAAAACAATTACATACAGGCACATAGTCATAATAAAAGCAATTAGCATGCAAGATATTAAGAACCTATCCCATCTTAAAAAGTCTGTGGGCCATAAATAGAGATGCACAAAGGATAGATTACGAGCAAATCTCAACCTCTTCTGCCATCAATTCTCAAGTTAATTATCTGATAATTACCACAGCATACATTTGCAAAATAAAACACCCCGTGTAAATTTAAATCTGCATGTAAATAGAGTAAGAGTTAATTAACGCAACGATCAAATACTCAGTGATGTGAGCACTCCAGTGACTCTATTCCCCATTAAAGGGGAGAGTCTATTAGAACTTTGTGCTCAACTCCCTGATTGAACCACTCAGGTCTGTAGGGTTAGCAGCAAAGCACCAAGTAGCACCACAACGAACAGGGCAGCAAGTTGATCAGTGATCAGGATTCTCAAGCAATTTTAGGCCCAGGTTCAGCAAAGCATTTAAAATCAGGCTTGGGTCTATCCCTATTCAGTAAAGCACTTTACACCTAGGCCTGGTCTACACTACGAGTTTATGTTGAATTTTAGCAGTGTTAAATCGAATTAACCCTGCACCTGTCCACACAACAAAGCCATTTTTGTCGACATAAAGGGCTCTTAAAATTGATTTCTGTACTCCTCCAGGATGAGGGGATTAGAGCTGAAATTGACATCACTGGGTCAAATTAGGGTTAGCGTGGATGCAATTCAACGGTATTGGCCTCCAGGAGCTATCCCACAAAGCACCATTGTGACCACTCTGGACAGCACTCTGAACTCAGATGCACTGGCCAGGTAGACAGGAAAAGCCCTGCAAACTTTTAAATTTCATTTCCCATTTGGCCAGTTTAGCGAGCTGATCAGCACAGGTGACCATGCAGAGCTCATCAGTACAGGTAACCATGCAGTCCCAGAATCAAAAAAAAGCTCCAGCATGGACTGTATGGGAGGCACTGGATCTGATCACTCTATGGGGAGATGAATCTATGCTATCAGAACTCCATTTCAAAAGATGAAATGTCAAAATATTTGAAAAAATCTCCAAGGCCATGATGGACAGAGGCCACAACAGGGACTCAACACAGTGCTGCGTGAAACTTAAGGAGCTGAAACAAGCATACCAGAAAACCAAAGGATCAAATGGATGCTCTGGGAGAGAACTGCAGATATGCCACTTCTACGCTGAGCTGCACGCAATTCTGGGGGGGGGGGGGGTCACCCATTCCCCATCCTGTCATGGTACTCAATGATGGAGTTTTCATCACATGCTGGGATTTTGTAGACAGGAAGATGAGGAGTGAGGAGGAGAGGCGACGAGGTTGAGGAGAGCAAACAGCACACCGTTCTCCCAACAGCCAGGATTTTTCTCACCGACTGAATACCCCTACCCAAGCAGTATCGGGACCCATGAAGCCATAAGGGACCTTCTGGTGAGTGTACCTTTGATATATAAAACATGTTTAAAAGCAGCGTTTTTAATTGATTAATTTGCCGGGCTTGGATTGCATTCGTGACAGTACAGCTACTGGAAAAGTCTTTTATGTGTCTTGAGGATGGAGCGGAAATCTCCACGGGCATCTTCGATTCTTCCTGTCAAAGTGGGGCCCTCACGTCCAGCGCGAAGCTTGGAGTGTTCAGAACTTGGTATGGACTGTCGAAGGATGGTGTACCAGGAGGCTTTGGCTTCCTTCGACCCGGATTGCATTTGAGGAAGTGACTGTAGGCAGAGATGGCGTTTCACCTTGTTGTAGGAAGGGAAAGACCTCTATTTCAGCACAGAATGGTTAACCTAGTGAGGAGCTTTTAACTAGGTTCGACAGGGCAGGTGAAGCAAAGCCCACAGGTAATGGGGAACATGAAGCCTGGGAGATGGTCGGAAACAAGAGGTGTGTGGCTATAATGCGAGGAAGAGAAAGGAGCGTCAGGCAACAACTGGAGGCAAGATCCCAAACCAGAATCTTAGATGTATAACAAATGTGAGAAGTAGTGGGTAATAAGCGGAAACTGGAAGTGCTATAATAACATAAACTAATGACGATTGTTTGCATCCACTAAAACATTGGTGGGATAAGCACATGACTGAATGTAGTGATGGGTATGTTTGCTCAGAAGGTGACAGGGAGAAAAAGGGAGGGTGCCTTTATTTAAAATGTACTCAGCTGGACTGAGGTGGAGATGACATAGACAGGAAGTGTTCAGAGCTCTGGGTTAGGATAAAGGTTAAAAAACGGGTGCATGTCGTTATGAGGAGTTACCTACGGCCACCTACCAGGTGGAGGGTGAATGAGCTTTTTTTAAAACAATAACAAAATCATCCAAAGCCAAGAGTTGGTGGTGATGGGGGACTTCACTATATATATGTTGGAGAAATAACACAGGGGACAGGACTATCCATAAGTTTCTGGACTGCATGTCAGAACTTTTTATTTCAGGAGTTTGAAAAGCCTACTAGGGGAGAAGCTGTTGCTAGACTGATTTAACAAATAGGAGAGACTCGATTGAGAATTTGAGAGTAGAAGGAGCTGGTGAAAGTGTCATCTAAATCATGGTTGTGCCATTCTAAGGAGGGGCAGAAGGAGTACGCAGATAGAGCCATGGATTCAGGAAGGCAGTTTTGGTAAGTCAGGGTGATACGGTTAAGGTCCCATGGAAGAATCAAGACTGAGGGGAAAACAATTGAGAGAGAGTTGGCAGATTTTTCAGAGGGCACACTATTAAGGACCCAAAAGCAAGCTATTCGATGGGTGTAGAAAATAGAAATGTGGAAAGCACTACTTATCGTGGCCTTAACTAGAGAAGTCTTCTATGACCTACAAATAAAAGGAGTCATATAAAATTGAAACAGTCAGATTACAAAGTGATGTATAGGCAAATAACCCCAGGATTGCAGTGGCGCAAGAAGAAAGGTATAAGGACAAAATGAGCTCAAACTAGCTATGGGAATAAAGGGAACAAGAAGACTTTTATCAATACAGTTAGAAGAAGAGGTAAGGACAAGGAAGGTAGGCCAATGCTTCAGTAGAGGAGGTGGAACAGTAACCGGAAACTTGAAATGGCAGGGAATGTTATGACTTGTTTGTATTCGGGCCTTCCTGAGAAGTCTGACGGACTGTCTACATAGCGAAGCTTATGGGAAGCGGTGGTTTAGAGATAAAAAAAAGAGCAAGTTTAAAATCACAGAAAATAGATGCCTGCATCATCCAGGGCCCGATTGAAAGGCAAGCTTAGAATACTCAAGAGTTCTAGAGGCTCAGGATACTCATTATTTTAGCTTTGAAAGTCAATGGGAGACTGGAGAGTTCAGAAGACTGAAAAGCGGCAATATAATCGCCATCTTAAAGGAAATGAAACTACTCAGGAAACACAGCAAGTTAGTTTACTTCTGTAGCCAGGGAAGATAATGGAGCAAGCTAATTAAAGAAATCATCTGCAAACCCTTGGAGGTGGTAAGGTGATAAGGATGCCAGCATGATTGTATAACGAACAATTCCTGGGTCAACCAATCCTGTCGCTTTCTTGATAGCGATAACGAGTCTTTGTGGATAAGGTGAGAAGGTGTGGATTTGGTATACAGACTTGTATAGGCATTTGATAGGATCTCGGCTGATATCCTTATCAATACTTAGGCAATACAATTTAGATGGGCTCTTATAGTGTGGGTCATAACTGGCTGGATAACTGTCATCAGGAGTTTATAAGGGCTCTCAATTCCTGCTGGAAAGTATAACAAGTTGGGCGTTTCCACAGGGTCTGCTTTTGACCGATCTCTGTTTCACTGATCTTCATCAATGCTGTTAGAGCGAAGAAATTACGCTTATTAAGTTTGCATGGCGACACCAACTGGCAGGAGGCAATTGCACTGTTTAAGAGGACAGGGTCAATTTCCAAAATGATCTGGCAATTTGAGAAATGGTCTGAGGTTAAACCAGATGAAGTTTCCGAACAAAGAAATGCCAAAGCGCTGTCCACTAGGAAGGAACAATCAGTTTCACACATACAGATGGGAGAGACTTCTAGAGGAATAGGCGAAATCTGGCGAAGATTCATAGTGGGCAGTGACAGACTAAATATGGTAACACATGTGTACTGTTGCAAAAAAGCAAACATGGATCTGGATCAAGCATTAACAGCTGTATTTTAACCAGACACGAGAGTCTTCTTCCGCTCTACTCTGTGCTCGGTTAGGCCTCAACTGGGTAGTTATCCACATTCTGGGCACCGTCATTTCAGAAAGATGTGTAGGAGAATTGAGAGTGGTCCAGAGAGGCAACAAATGATTAAAGGTCTTTGAGAACCATGAGACCTATAAGGAAGCTGAGAGATTGGTTATTTAGTTGAAAAAAAGATAAGGAGGGGACATCGATAGCAGTTTCTAGGTATTTGAAGGGTGTCATCAGGAAGGGGGAGAAACCATTTGTACCTACTCTAATGATAGAACAAGGAGCACTGGGCTTAAACTGCGCAGGGAGATTTAGGTTTGGGCCATTTCGGAAAGTTTTACTGTTCAGGGTGGTTGGCACTGGATAATTGCTAGGTGGAGGTTGTGGAATCTCCATCTCTGGAGATATTTAAGAGTAGGTTAGATAAATGTCTATCAGGGATGGTCTAGACAGTATTTGGTCCTGCCATGAGGGCAGGGGACTGGACTCGATGACCTCTCGAGGTCCCTTCCAGTCCTAGAGTCTATGAATCTATGAATCTCCATAAAGCTCTCTTGGATGTACTCCAAAAGCCTTTGCAGAAGATTTCTGGGGAGAGAAGCCTTATTCCATCCTCCATGGTAGGACACTTTACAACGCCAGGCCAGTAGCAAGTAATCTGGTATCATCGCATGACAAAGCCTGGCAGCGTATAGCAACGGTGTTTGCTGGCATTCAAGCAACATCTGTTCTTTATCTCTCTGTGTTATCCTCAGGAGAGTGATATCGTTCATGGTAATCTGGTTGAAATACAGGAATTTAATTAAGGGGACATTCATAGGTGGCTGTTCCTAATGGGCTGTTTTCCTGTGGCTGAAAAGAAATCCTCCCCGCAGTTAGCCAAGCAGAGTGTGTGTGTGTGGAGGGGGGGCATTGGCACTGAGCTGTTTGCTTTTGGCTGTCAGGGATCTTCCCTGATACCAACCATGCGGTTGGCGGAGGGTTAAAGCGATCATCCCAGAGAAAAGGATGTGGGGAGGGGGCTTCATGTTGAGCTGTTCGTGTTTGGCTAGCAGGGATCTTCCCTGATACCAGCCACGTGGTGCGGTGGGGGGAGGGTTAAAGTGATCATCCCAGAGAAAAAGATGGGAGTGAGTTAGTTTGGTTTCTGCTGCTGCACGTTAACACAAAAACCACAGCCCTAAATGGACAACTCAATGGACTTTGCTCGGTATGGGAAAGGAGGTCGCTGCTGTTATGAAGGTTGCAGAAGCCTAAAGACTATGGCTTATCATGGCTGCCTGCCAGCCGAATTCTGTTGCCCGGCCCTGCGTCTGTGATCTCTAACAACACTAAAGCCGCAGGTACTCAACATAAGATGCAAAAAATGACCTTGTACCAAAATCACATGTGCTATGTAATGTGAATAGTGGTGTTCACCATGAAAGAGTGTATACCCATTGTTCTGTAAAATGTATCTTTTTAAATATTTCTTTCCCTTTTTTCCTCCTGCAGCTGCAAATGTTTCAAACCTCCCTCCTCCATCCCAAAGGCTATCTCAGATAAGGCGGCGAAAAAAATGCACACGCGATGAAATGTTCTCTGAGCTCATGCAGGCATCCCACACTGAAAGAGCTCAGCAGAATGTGTGGACGGAAACAATAGCACAGTACAGGAAAGCAGCCAGTGAACGTGAGGAGAGGTGGTGGCAGGAACATCAGAGGAGGCAGGATGCAATGCTGGGGCTACTGTGGGAACAAACGGACATGCTTCGGTTTCTGGTGGAGGTTCAGGAATGTCTGCAGGATTAGAGACTGCTGCTGCAGCCCCTGCTTAACCACCCTCCCTCGTCCCCAAGTTCCATAGCCAGCTCCTCACCTAGATGCCTAAGAATGCGGGGTAGGGGGAGCTCCAGGCACCCAACCATTCCACCCCCGTGGACTGCCCAAGCAACAGAAGGCTGTCATTCAACAAGTTTTGAAGTCGTCTTTTTCTTCCCTCCTCCCATACCCAACCTGGGCTGATTGTATATTACAGCAATTAGTTACCAGGATAAGCCACTTCTTCCTAAATTCATTTTAGATGCAGCAGAGAGAGATTCCATTTGGTTCTCCCTGCTATGGCAGAGCTTTTCTTTCTGCATCTTCTTTTAAGGTCTTCTGTAGAGAGGGGGATGGATTCCTAGGTTCTTTGTCTAACTCTGCCACTGACTCATGGGTCTTTGGCAAGTCATAGTGTCTCAATCTCCCCATCTGAAAAATGGGGATAATATTCATCTGCCCCATCAGCGCACTGGGAAACTAAATAGCAGGTTGCAAGGCACTTGAGATCGTTAAATGGAAGGTACTATAGAAAAGTGAAATATAATTCTCTCAGACCTTAATCTTGCCTAGTGATCTACAAACTATGATTCCTTACTTTATGCAAATAGGATTCATATTCAAATGAAACCTTTTAGAAAGGAAGACAGAGGGAGCTGATATACCACTGCCTTACTCTGTGTGTAGTTATTTATGCCCATACAAACCCAGTGCAAAGTAGATGTAAAACTCTACCCTGACCTTGCACAACAGCTCACAGGTCTATTCAAGACATTGCATACTGCTGTAAAAAGGAATTATAGCCTGATTCTAGCTCAGAACCCCTAACAATGCAGAGTGTGATGTAAATAATTAGCTAGGCTGTCTAATACCCTACAATTCTGTCCTCATACAACTTGGACCTTTGCCTAAACAAATAACGCAAAAAAGTTTCACCCACCCATCCTACAACATGTGGCTGAAACTTATCATGCCCTCAGAGCCCTGCATTTTGGGCTCTGTCTGGCTAGACATGCCAAACCTAGTCTGACGCAGCAACAAAAATGACTCAGTAGCCACTGAATACCCCCTGAAGCCTGAGTAATCTGCTGTAATGCACACAGGCTTCCAGCAACCAGACATAGCTGCTTTCACCTTGTTCACATTTGAGTCCTAAGTCCCTGTTACCCTGCAGAAGTCTAATGAAGTGATCTAATTATAGTAAGACTGCACCACCTGGCCTTTGCTGCCTAGACTTTGACATATGGGATCTCCTCTCATTGCGACAATTTCAATCAAAATAGTATAAATTGAACAGAAGGCACAAGGCTGCTGCTTGGTGAATGCCCTAGTATTGAGGGCAAGGGACAAGGCAGCAGCCAGACTGTCCACTAGCATTACTCTGCACCTTTCTTACTACGCTTAACAATCTAAGATCCATCCATTGGCAGAAGCTGACTCCACAGCATGTCCCTACTAATATTAGGAAAAGCATCTTGAAGGTTTATGAAAAACCAATCCTAAGTCCCAGGTGCCCAATGTCCTTATCAGCTAGAAACAGAAGGTGAAAGAGTTCTTGGCAGGTGAACACCACATCTGGCAGACACAGCATCTCAGACTCAGGATAGGCAGTGCTGAGTGCTCAGTGCCATAGGGCACATGTCTTTGGGGAGAGTCCAGGACAGCTCTAAGTACCAGGACTATGGAGGCAGGGACCTGGTTCATGAGGGGGCTGGCATCGCCTGCAATCCCCATGGTTGTTCCCTGAAACAAGGGGGAAATCTTATTTCTCAGCCAGGACTGAATCCCCAGCCAGTTTCCTGCCAGCTATCCCACTTCACTGCAGGCAGGTTGAAATAGTGCTAAGCAGCATTCATGCTCCGAGCCAGAAAAGCTGCATTGCCTTCCTCTGCTAACATATTGCAGCACAAACTAGTATCTGCATAATCAAGGATAAAGCAACAGGACCATAAGCTCTGAGATTCGCCTCCAGCACAATGGGATTGACTTGGTGCACAGGAGTGAATTTTCAGAGTGGTGAGGGGGGATGTGTGCGACACAGCCCATGCTGATGCCAATTGGAGCTATGCTGCAGAGTTCCCATCATTTCAGACCTTCAGTCATTCCCCTCTGGATTTCCTGTCTCTCATAATGTTATCTGACTGAAGTGTATATCTCACTTCATTAAGTCCATAAGCCAGTGGCTGGATGGTATCTGACTGACAACCGTTTGCAATTTAAAATGGACATTTGCCTCAGATCAAGGCAGCAGAAGCGGGAACAGCAATTAGAATCTCACAGTCTCTCTTGCCCCAGTTTCATTGCCACAGTGTCTCACTCATTGCTGGAGAAATGAGAAGCCTTACAGCCTTTTATCCCGTGGCCACTGTGTGAGGCATTCTTGCCATGTTCCACACTGATTGGTCATGGCCCTTCTCTTTCAAATTCGACAGCATGTCTCTTGTTGGCATTACCACCATGTAAAGAGGACACAAAGAGTTGGTGCCCCCGGTATCTTTCCATACCGCTCTTGGTATTCATGGATTCATTCCCATGAGCTTTTAAAGAAATAACATAACTCTCCCTGCCTGTCAGTTTTCATGCTCTGTTGACACCCGTGGAAACAGCAGTGCTCACTCTGTCTGCAGAACTGGTACAGAAAAGACAGTGCTGGCCCCATTCATCCACAGGACTCAATCCTGACCTGTGAATTCAGGCTACCTGGTCCATTCAGTCTCCCTGGTCCTGCGGAGGGAGTGCTAACAAGAGTTATAGCTTAGCCTCAGATATGGTGCTGGTGTATTTTCTTGTTATAAGAAATCCTGCCCACTAAGAATTGGACAGAGCCCCACCAAATTCATTTCACAGGCCACTGAACAGCCATTAGATAATAACTTTTGGTCACTCACTGCCACCCTGGGCCACATCCAAAACTCTGAATACTTGGCGTTCTCTTCTGCCCTCTAGACCTGTGTACATTTGTGTTGAACAAAATGGAAGCAGAGAAGCATTTCTTTCCTTCATAGTTTACAATTGATATGGGATTGCTGTTTTCCATTTGCATAATTCTGAACTGAATTTGGTGTTCATGAAATTGAGAGGCTAACAAAACTCTGGCAAGATCACACACATAGCTCCACACACACACATAGCCCCATCAATGCACTGTTATCCTGAACTACAACACATGCTGCCAGAAGCTGGGAATGGGCGACACTTGCTGATTGTCTGGTTCTGTTCATTCCCTCTGAAGCACGTGGACAGGATACTGGGCTAGATGGACCATTGGTCTGACCCAGTATGGTTGCTTTTATGTTCTTTTGCGATCCCAGGCCTCGGCCCTCACTCCAGCTGTGCCAGTGCCTCTCAGTAACTCCCACTAATTCAGGCCTGAGAATAATCACCACCCAGCTTTGTCAAATGGACATCAGTCCAACCTCACAGTATTCTGTGCTGTTCGAGTCCTTTTGAATTGTGCCAGCCAAAATATTGGGTTAGCTGGGCAATATTTTCAAATGAAGAGATTAGGGCCTTAGCACTAAACTCACTTCATGTGAACTGAGGTCTCCAGGGGTGAAAGGAGAGTATATAAGGCCCTTTGTGCCAGCAGCCCCTCTCCAAAAGACTTTTCCTTTTGGGGCGTGTCTGGCACAAAACCTGCTCCTGTCAGGTTACAGAAGTAACAAGCACATTGCCAGTTATGAACACACGCTTGCATTACTTTCAATGAGGTTGCAAATGGTGATGAATGTTTTCCAATTGTTTGTACTGCTTGCCAGCACTCTCATCATTCCAGGGCTTTTGGGAAGGAGCTGGTTGTATCTGGAAAGGACCTTTCCCTCTGCAGTCATTTATAAATGTGTACATCTCCCTCACAATGTAAATGACAAGGCGTCAAGCAACCATCTAAGTTGTGCAAAGTATAAACAGATGCTCGTTGTCAAACTTCTCATTTGTGGTTTTGAGTTCCCTGTTTGGATTGCAGAAGCTTGTGCTGCCTGGCCTCAGAGTGGCTTTCCTGTTTGCATTTCTAGCTGGGAACCTTTGGGAGACTGACACCTCTGAAGTCGTGGATTTTAGAATGTATTCAGTTAGAGCAGGGGTGGGCAAACCTTTTGACCTGAGGGCTACATCTGGCTTTGGAAATTGCATGGCGGGCCATGAATTCTCACAAAGTTAAGGGATGTTACCGAGGTGTGGCAAGAGGACTCATGGAGTGTGGCGCGGGGGGGNGGGGGGGGGGTGCCCTATAAGGGATGTTACCGGGGTGGGGGGAGGGGGACTCATGGGGTGTGGCCCAGGGGGAGGGATGTCTTTACGGGAGTGGTACTGGGGAGTCCTAGGGGTCCTGCTGGCAGTAACACAGAGGCAGCTGTACCAGGCACCACCATGGACGGAGGCACCGTAGCTGGGAGGAGTATGGCCCCTGGGCAGATTCGAGAGTCTCGAGGGTGGAGCCGTAGGAGACCTGGAGGGTCCAGGCCATGGTGATGGGTTGATAAGGAATGAAGCATGTCTCTCAGAGGAGTGGGGCCTCAGGGATTGGTCGATTAAGTTTGCGGTTCCTAATTGAACCCGATTAGGGGCGGTATCCTGCAATTCTGCTGCCTTGATCATTGGTTCGTTTGGGTGGAGGCTGGCTCTTCAGGGATTGGGCGCGGTGCTAGGTAGGGGCAGGGTTCCGACCCAGAAACAGCACAGTGAAGTCTTGGTAAGTGGTGCCGGTCATGCCTGTGCAGTATGGCTCTGCATGTGGGAAGATGGTGCTCATCTAGGAAGTGTGAGCCAGGGGCTGGGGAGCACTGGGCAAGCTCCTGACCCTGCTCCTTGGTGGGAGTTTGAGGGCCGGATGCACACCCCTGAGTTTGCCCACCCCTGAGTTAGAATGCATTAGTCTAGAGATGCGAGGAGGCACGATAGGGTGGGGCAGAGTGAGAGCCTTTTCTGGTTTAGCTCTACCACCTTTCCAATGCTGGACATCTTCCCAACCACTACTAGTGGTAATGGCCCCTAACTCTGTTTGCTTAAGAATCTGAACACTCCTGATGACAACTTTAAGTCATCTGCCCAGCTGCTGTGGAACCAATGCCTGGTCATTCAATAGGCCATGTCCTGATCTCACCAAAGTCCATGAGAGTTTTGCTACTGAGTTCAGTGAGACTAGCTAATGTAATGCCACAGGGAGATAGGCAAAACAGAAATGAAAACATCACTGCACAAGTGTGCTAACCCAGTGTTTCTCCATGGCCAGTCCATGGACCGGTGCCAGCCCCTGAGATCTCCCTACCATAGTTTAGGAAAGCAGCAAGCTGGTCTCTGGTATCAAAAAGGTTGAGACCTATTGTGCTAACCCACTCTCACTGCTGCTTGCTGGTACTCAGGATAGTGCAAGGCAGGACAAAGGTCATTGGAAAACTGTCATTACCAAGCTGGCATGTAAGGAAAAATCAAATCATGTTCTCACCACCCTGGATGGACATGAATGCCAAACATCAGAAATGCATCACTTCTTTGACTCTGCCAATCTGCTCGCCCTGATCTATTGGGAACACAGGAGACTAGCAGCAGATCAAAATGCACCCGGTGATTTGGGCACTTCCAAATCCTGTCTTCGCCACCTGTGAACCAGGAGAGCAACTAGTACCAGCAGCAGGATTTCCTGTTGCACCAACAGGAGCCGGTATACTTGCACCAGGGCTGCTTTCAGGGAGGGTCTGGAGAACTAGCAGCTGGAAAGGAGCCTAGGTCTTTGGTTAAGAGGGGGCGCTCAGCAGCCTCGGAGGGGAAGATAGGAGAGCTTGCTGTGGGGAGGGAAGGTAAACACCTGTGGATTAGTATTCCCAGGACTGTAAAAGAAAATCAATCAAAGGGGTAGGAAACAAAAATGTCCCTTTCCCTCAGTTTTCCAGAGACCAACGCCAATGTGTATTGAAGCATCACAATGCTCCCCTCAGGATTCCTTTGCCGTGTACACCTGCCTTTTAGTCATCGCAGAGAGACAGGCTTGCAGGGAGCGACCCAGAGCTCTATGTTACCAGTTTCCAGAAATAATTCTCTCCCCTCAGGAGCACTTCTCAGCCCTCTCTGCTGAGGTGCAACACTATCACCACTTCATCTGTTTGCAGGCATTTCTAGCCAATAGGAATAATGTGCCTGGGCTGCAGTTAGCCCCCTGTGCACTATGTGAGATTATTTATTGGAAAAAGACACACTGCCAACAACATCATGGACAGCTTGGGAGCCTGAGCACAGCCACAAGGCAGTTATTTGCAGCTCATCTAGCCCTCTTAGGCTCTCACACTTGTGATTGTGGCCTGTTCGTTACTAGGTCGTATTCCTTGAGCCCCACAGACATGGTCTCCTGACCTCCGTGTTGTTGATGCTTCATCTGACCATCAGCCTGAAAACCAGCAGTGGGAGGTGAGCCAGGAAAGAATTGACAATGGCTAGGTGGGTGGTGAGCTAGGACCTCCTGTGTGTTGTCAAAAACTAGGGTACTTTCCTGTCACTGCATCTTCTCCCCTCCTACCCTGTTTGTGTCCACTGGTTACATTTTGTCATAACCTAGATTGTGAGCTCGCAGAGGCAGGGACTGTCCTGTTACTGCATACGCATACAGCGCCCAGTGCAATGGTGCCCTGATAGGAGGAAAAACAAGAACATCAGCTGGGTTGGTAGGGCAAAGTGACAGAGAATTGAAATAAGTTCTTTCTAATTCTCCTCCAGCAGCAGGGAGGAAGGGAGCAGCCTTTGCAAGGGGTTGAGGCATTGGTGGCCAAAAGAGTGTTGGAGTCTCAGGAAAATCTGCTTGCCTTGGTGCTCCAAGGTCTAATAAACAAGGACTCACTGAACGACAGACCAGTGGGGGCTGAGGAAACCAAGCCCAGGATGTTGAAAGTCTGAGAAAGACCAAAGCAGACTCCCAACCATGCCCCTGTTTGTGACACTTTAGCTGCAGTTTAAAACATTTCATCACAGGAACGAAAACAAACCCTATTTCAAAATACCCAGAGAGCTGATGGGAAGGAACCAAGAGACCATACTTGGCCTAGGAGCTGAGATAGGCCCAGAGGGACACACTGCAAGTTGGGCAATAGGCAAACCCCTGGGACGTTTCTGAGAAGTACCTGAAGGTTCAGCAGTGTTGTTTCAAGCAGGCAAGGTACTAACAAGCTTTGACAAAACTTTATTTATAGTGGTGTAACCCTTCTGCCCCTCTGAGTTGGCAGCAACAAGGGCCAGGGTCAGTATCCAGGGGTTCCGTTTCAATAACACAAGGCATAACCGGCTCGAGCCCCCACCCAGTGACCTGGGACACTTACATACCATATCCTCCTGGGCGCCTCTAGGAGGCAATACTTCCCCTCTCGCAAGCACGGAGTCTGAGTGTAGCGAAATCTTTTT
>NC_133769.1:178960770-179018920 GCF_003597395.2 Chelonoidis abingdonii | reverse complement strand
TGCTTACAGTGGAAACCCCTTTACCAAGCTGCTGCTGCACACTCTGTAACTCTCACTCTGCCTCCTCAACTCCTCCCCCCTCCTTCCTGTTTCCTGTCTTTTCAGACTCCCAACAGCCAGTGCTCCCAGTTCTAATAATTACAAGCAACATCTAAACACCACAAGCAGCTTTTCCAACAGCCCTGGGTCTGGCACTATTATGGAAGCATGCTGGTGACATTTTCACTGTTCCCTGAATGTGGCAGCAGTGCTGGTGCTCAGGGTCGGATTAACCTTTTATGGGCCTGGCGCCGAACATATTTGTGGGCCCCCATGGAGGCAATGGAGCATGGCACGGGGAGGTCAGTCCTCAGAGTGAAGGGCCAGCCAGAGGCAGTGCGGCCTGGCATGACAGGGGAGGCCCCACTTTTCCCAATGCCAAGGCACTATTTACAAACTGGCAGTTGCCAGACACACAGTGGCCTGCCCGGCCCCGTGCTGCCAGCATGCCCCTTTCCCTCAGGGGCAGACCCATGCCATACCACATAGCTCCCCCCACCACTTAACACCCCTCAACTCCCTATGTCCAGCGCCCCTCTAGACCTACCCATAAACGCACAGCGCCCTGCACAACACCACCCCGCCCACAGCTCCACCACAACTGCCCAGCACCCCCCACAAAACCCCCACTGCCTAGTGACCCAAAACACAGATCTTCCCTGCCCCTTCACGGCCCAGCCCCCTGCCCTAACCTCCAAGAGACCCACTCCCCCACACTCTGCCTCTTGGCTGCACTCACCAGCCTTCTGGGAAGCGACTGTCTGCCAGGGTGAGCCGGCAGCACAGCCAGGGCTGGTCCCAGGGCGGGGAATCGCTCCAGCCCTCGGGAGTGGCGTGATAAACCAGGCCAGGTCCTGCCCTGGCCAGGCTCTCTCAAGACACACTTTCCTGGATGGGCCCAGTCAAGCCCCCACCATTGTCTTCTTGTCCCACCTGCGCCACCTCACTGAGAGTGGCCAGGCTTCTGCACCAGTCCCAGGTGGCTCAGCTCCAGGGAGATGGGTGGGGACCCACAGGTGGTAGGAAGCAGAGACCGCCCAAAGCCAGAGTTGCACTGGGGTCCAGCCAGAGGGCTGAGAGGAGCAGGGGCAGATAGGAGGCAGATAGGAGTCCTCTGCCAGCCGGCAGGCAGGCCAAGAGGAGCAAGTGGTGGGCAAGGGGAGACAGCGCAGTCTCGGGTCGCAGTGCAAGCGGAGCAGGCCGGGGCCCCTTCTGAGTATGGGCCCAGCTCCATGGAGCCACTGGAGCCATTGTAAACCTGTCTGCTGGTGCTAGCCCATTGGAGGCCCTAAGCAGGAACATTTTGCGCTCCCCCCCCGAAACAGGGAAGTTCTTATAATAAAAAGTGAACGGGGGGTGGTCCTCGAGCTGCTGTGAGCCCTAAGCAATTGCTTAGAAATGATGCCTAGTGCCAGCTCTGTATGGCAGGGAAGCAAATACTGATCTATCAGCTCCAGGATGCACTACCTGCCTACCAACTCACCAACATGGCAAATTGCACCCAGCACTGCCCCTGCCAAGTGCATGACCCTGCCCATCTAACTCCTCAGGTTTACAGTCCAGGGCACCCAGTGCCTCACAGCTCCTTTCTAACCCTCTGTGATCATCTGCCCCACCCCGAGAAAGATCCATTGGGGTGGCAGCATGTAAAGCTGATCTCCATTGTGGCATTTCTGCTTCTCTCCAAAGGCAGCTTGCCACTAACAACTGCAAAAAGGGAACGCAGCTTGCAAATTGCTAGCTGAACTTCAGGGCTGACCATTGAAGAGCTGGGTCTGTTTGTTTGATCCGAACTGGTTCTCTCCTTCCCACCACCATTTCCATCTCACTTCCTTGGACATCCAAGCCCCCTTCCTCACACCCCAGGAAAGAGCTTGGAAACAGGGAATCACTCACTGAAGAAAACCTTCCCTTGATTTCTTCCTTTTCTACTGACAGGCAAGTCTAGAGATACAGGCTCACTTCCCATCTTGCTCCGATGACCTTATTTCTATGGCAGCTTTCACGAACCTGACTAACAGCTGACTGATTTATTTTGGCCGCACTCTCCATTGCCCTCTAACATCCCCACTGTTATGCTGCTTTATGGTGTCAAAGGGCCAAAAAGGCAGTAGATTGGCCCACCGTGTTACATCCCTAGCCCAGGGAATTCCCAAGGCAGGACAGAAAGCATGGAGGGGCAGTAGCACAGTTACACTGTCCAATTATTCTTAGTTGCTGCAATGCTCCCTATGGGGCAGGTGCAACTAAACATAAGTTAGAGAAGCCTGGAGGCTAATCTAAGCTACACCTGGGGCCAGAGCAGGGGATACACAAAGTTAGCTCCTCCCCCATTTCCATTCCTGTGCTAAGTAGGTTTCTGGCAGCCCCCTGTGTCTCTTTCCTTCTCACACAGTGCTGGGCAAAATGGTCACTTTAAAAACAGGAAAACTTGGGAGTTTTTTAGGAGCGATAAGTCAGTTCACTCACGGTAGAAAATCAAATGTGTTAAAATAAAGTCAAAGGTTTTGCTGAAACTCAGCAAAGCCAGGAAATTCAAAACAACAAGGTATTGTGCTTCTCTAGCCCACCCAATCAAGGCTCTCAGAGCACTCTACAAGCTTTAATTAAAGCCTCCCAACCCAGGGAAGAAGGAAGTGCTGTAAGGGTCGGCCTGTAGCTAGTCAGGCAATGGTGGGGCAGCAAGAGGAAGGGAATAATCCCCCTCTCCCCCGGAATAAACACTGATATACAAGGTGCAATCAGTTTTATTTTAGCAGATTTCAAAACATTTTCAACAAACATCTTGATGACAGCAAAGAAGCCCACCCGGCCTGGCTGTGGAATTCTCCAGGAGGCTACTGTGCCAATGGGATGTTAGGATCTACTATTTAAACACCAATAAAAATGCAACAAGCTCAGCAGTCACGGGGCCTCTAATGCCCTCATGACCCTCCCATCAGAAACTGGAGACCAGAACCTATTTGTCTATAAAATAGGTATTATTAGCATGTGTAGCAGTAGGACAAGCTGCCCCCAGTACAATCCCCTGCTAATGTGCCTCACCCACTGGGACCCAATGCCAACCAAAGTTAACGTAATTTGTGATGAGGGGTTTGGGAAGCGGGCACACTTCTCCACTAACGACTGGACTGAAATCTCTCTCTCACACACTCAGTTCCTAGCATGACTCAGATGGCAGAGACTTTCAATCGAGACCAAATGGATTTGGACTGGAGCCAGCAACCTAGAGAAAAAAGGCTGCATATTCCATTAGTACCAGCCCCCTGAGCCAACCAATCCTTATTTGGTTTTAATGCTTATTTGAGTGTATGGTTTGAAAAATATAATTGTAAGGCAAATATAATAACCCGTTTGTTCATTTTTAATAGGAATTAACACTAACTGTGGGGAATCAGGGCATAGGTGATACTGCAGGAGAAGAGAAATCAGTGATCACATGTAGACAGGTAGTGTTCCAAGACCATAGTTCTGTGGGTCCGTCTGTCCATTCAGTGTAAAGAGCAGAGACATTCTTCTAGATTTAGGTTAGAACATCTGGGATCTCTCACTTCCTTGTGCTGCTGGGCTCTGAGGCATGCCCGACTGGCTCTGAAAGCTGCTGTCCAAAGAACCAGTGTAGCCTGGTGGGAGGAGCCATGTGGTAGCAGAATCACAGTTGAAACACTGCCAGACAGCTCCGGGATCTCCCAATTTCCCACTTACATGTTAGTTATGTGCGCAGTCCCTGCCCTAAGCAGCTTGCAGGCTTGTCTGGACACATACAGTGCATTGCACTGAAAGAATTGGAGATGAATTTTGCCAAAGTCATTGCTGAAAGGTGCTGCATCATCCCAGCCATCCTGCCAGCCATGGGGAGTTAGATTCAGCTTTCTCCAGAGTCAACCAATAAAAGCATGGAAATAGAAAGACTGGCACATCAAAGGGATTACGTGAGTGACACTGAGCTAGCCTGGCAGCTGCTGTTTGTTTCTGTGATCCCCAGCTCCATATAACTCCCTTGCTGGGACAATAAGACCTTTTCTTGGACACCTTTCCAAGGTGCTTGGTGTTTTCCACATGGACATCTTTTCAGTCTCAGCCGGCCGTCCCCTAATATAGAGCCTATCAGCTCTGTTCCAGGCCATAGCTGGTGCAACTGGGGTTTAAATTAGCAGGTGGAGCAGGGTAGTCAGGTCATGTTTTGCACTACGACTAGCAGAAAGAGAGGTATTCATAGCATGCATTGGACACAGGTGTTCCAGTAAAGTTGAGGGTGGGATGGGCTGGGAAATAGAGGGGCTTTTTACATTTACTTTTTTGGAATGAATTTAATGCTGGTGAAATACACTAGATGGACAGCATTGGAGAGTGAAGGCCTCTACTTATGCACTGCAGAGGCCCAGCAATAGGAGCGACTCTAGATTTCACACACACACCTCCGCCGCCACCACCACCACCGGTCTGCCACTGTGCCTCCCTTCTGGCCTTGAGGGACTACTCTCTGAAAGGGGAGGGGAGTCCAGTCTCCAGGACCCACTCAGATACCATTGCCAACAAGGCGGCCAACTGGTGCCAGATGGAGTTGTGATTATTGATGTGAGAACTCCTTTCCCCTGAGAACTGGATTAAGATCCACCAACTCATCTCTCATAGACCATTCAAGAAGAAGTTGGTAATGACTTTTGGCCACTAGCCACTGAACACTACACCAGAGCCAGCCAATGTAAGATGAAAGTTGGTCTGGTGGCTAAAGCACTAGACTAGGACTTGGGAGAAGTGGGTTCAGGTTGCAGTTCTACCACAGCCCTCCTGTTAGACCTTGGCCAAGTCCCTTAGGCTGAGATTTTCAAAGTTACATCTTGAATTTAGATGCCTTATTCTCATTAAAGTTAACAGGAATTAGATGTCCAAATCCCTTTGAAACCTCAGCCCTGATCTCTCAGTCTCAACACTCCATCTGTCAAATGGTCATAGTACTTTCCTTTTTCGCAGGGCTTTTGTAAGGATAAACTCATTAATATTATGAAGGCCTCGGAAACTACCATTATGGGAAGAGAGCCACAGAGGCACCTATGCAAGTAGAAAGGCAAGAAAGCTCCAGTCCCAATTACCTTAGCCATCCAATCTGTCTCCTATCACTTTCTTATTTTGCCACATTAAGGTGACTGAAGGAAAACGCACATTTTCAAGGTTCAGAGCATATGATGCTGAACAGCAGCACACAGTCCCTTCCCCCCACATGCCACCTGAGCATTCAGTCCATCTACTCCTTCAGATTATTCATCTCTTCCTCCAGATTATTATGGTCAGAATAAGTGGGCTCAACACCTCCAGCCCCTTTAAAATCCACCCACAGCTCTTTTCCTTTCCTTTGATAGATCGATTCCTTGTGGGCTTGCCTGTTCTTGACATACAAGTAGAGGAGAGCAGCTGTCAGGCCAACGAACAGAATCAGGGGGTAGATTAGGACGAAGTGGAGCAGTGATGGAGACGAACAGACCCTGGAAGAAATTGTTGACTCTGCAAAAAACAGAAAACAATTGAACACAGCAGCTAATTATACTTACTCCTCCTGCTGTTCAGTATTCACAGCACTAATGGGAGATTATAGCTAATAGCCCAGTGGTTATGCTCACCTGGGATGCACAAGACATGGGATAACTACATTCATGTCCCTGTTTTTCCTTATTCAGATCAGGGGCTTGAATGTAGGTCTCCCACATCAACCAATCAAGTGAGTCTCTCTTTCCCATTCACATCCTTCACAATAAACTTTCAAGTTTGGCAAATCAGCAGTTTCCAACGACCTGCATAACACAGGCCACAGAAATGTCATCTCTGGCCTGCTTTAGCACAGATAGTATCTTTGTTTCCTTTAGTTTTCCCCTTTATCCTATAAACACCCAGGCATGCTGCTATGGGGTTGTTCATGAGTTTGGGGCTGTATATGTTGGTTTTTTGATCTAGGATTTTTCGGGAAGTGACTAGCCTGGAAGCCCATCAGGTCTAGTGAGTTAGGCAGGACCTAGGAGTCAAGCAACCTGATGTTTAGTCTTGGTTCTAACACTGACTTTCCGTGTTTCATTGGGAAAGTCACTTCATCACTCTGAGGTTCAATTCTCCCATCTGTAAAATGGGAGGAATTTACCCTACCTCGTAAAGGTAAAAGTACTATGTAAGAATTCTTCAGGCCAGGGAGTGTTAGCAGAGGGTCTAGAATTTAAGATATCCTGGCTCATTCCTCTAGATCACACATCCTGTGGGATGCAACCTCACCAGTACACACACATTTTTCAAGTGAGTGTCACTTCCAAGTTTGTGTGCTTCTCTGTGAAAAATATCCAGTCTCTTGGAATTTTGTGGAAATCAAAACACTGAGGATGCAAAACTACTTGGCAAAAATACATAAGCAAATCCCATGGCAATTTTTCAGCAATTACTATTTCACTCAGCAACAGCAAGGGTTAATAAATAATACATACAAAGGAATAGCTAGTGAAAAACTTCCTAGTACAACAGAAAGCTAGCATCCAGTTACAAGGATGACTGAGATCCTAACCACAGATGGGTGATGCATTTTACAAATCTTCAGCACCTCCCTAAACAAGTTTGAAATCTTTGGTTCTGTTTATTCAGTTTCATTGCTGCAGAATCCCTCTGCATTTCTGAATTTTGTCCAGGCCTTGAACACACCCCAGTTTACCAGGGCCACCCAGAGGAGGGGGCAAATGGGGCAATTTGCCCCAGGCCCTGGGCCCCCACAAGAATATAATATTCTATAGTTTTGCAACTTTTTTTTTTTTAATGGAAAGGGCCCCCAAAATTGCTTTGCCCCAGGCCCCCTGAATCCTCTGGGAGGCCCTGCAGTTTATCCCCCAAAGGAAGGTTGTTCTCATAGTTGGCCCCACTGGAAACAGACAGGACTGGAGGCATCACCAAGAAAGCCTGTTCCCAGGGGATTTCCAGGGGCTTTTTACAATCTCTAGAGATTCAAATGACCACCCAAGAGTTCATCCAAATGGAATGAAAGCCCTGGTTTTTCTGAGTTTTTCCAAAAAACTGAGCCTAATGAGAACCCAGGTTCAAACTCCAAGATTCAAGTTAGGACTGTGAGGGTCTGATTTCACAAGGCACGAAGCAGTCGGTCCCAATCCAGCAAAGCACTTAAGCACAAGAATAGTCCCTTGGAAGTCAGTGGGGTTGTTCACATACTTAAACCTCAGCATGTGCTTAAGTGTTTTGCTGGATTGTAGTCAGTGCTCAGCACCTTGCAGGCCAAACCCCGAAACCCCCTCCCTTCCAGAGTCTGCGCTACCTAGCTCCTACGTACCAGCCAGCAGTACTCCATGCACTTCTTAGCCTAGCTCCCTTCCCTGCAGCAGGCTATTCCTTCAGCCAACAGCACAACTGATACCTAACTTGCAGTCATCTCTGCTATTCCAGTTGTGCTCCCCTTTCCCGACCCTGCAGCGACCCTGGCTGCATGGGAACATTGCAGAGACGCAGCAAATGTTTGCTGAGATGGGGAACGTCATATGCAGGGGAACTGGGAATGTCCCGGGGGGTGGGGACCGTTACCTGGAGGCAGCACAGTGAGCCTCGTGTATCCTGACAGTTCCGATGCCAGCTGAACCCAAGCGCCACCGCTATCCTGCTGCCACTCCTGCACCTGGCAGCAGTACACCCCAGTGTCGCCTGGCTCCACGCTCTGCAGCCTCAGGCTGAAGTCACCGGAGGATGTGCGGCGAAAGTGCAGCCTCTCTACCATCTCCTCCTCAGCATATTCCACCATGCCACTGACGTACACTTTCACCAGGGTTTTCATCCCAGAATGCTCCAAACCATGGAACCAGATGGCAGAGAAGAGAGAGACTGGTTGGGAGGGGCCCTGCAGGAGGCAGCTCAGGGTCACATCCTCATTCTCAGTGGCAGTGATGCTGCGGTTTGTTTTTTCAACATGGAGCTTGTTTTCTGGTGTGGGAGGCAAGCAGAAAAGGCCTACATTTAGGGGCTGTGTTCCACAGCTCGAAGAGACACACACATACAGTATGTGTGTGGAGGGGAGGGGCGTCAGTGTGGATGCCCGTTAAAGGGCCCCCGTTTAAGAATTGGAATCACATTCTTTTCAGGATTGATGGGAAGTTATGTGACCTGCTCCTGTGTGAGGTGCTTGGGGCTCCTCCTACCATACATCCTAACTCCCGCCCATAGTGCTCAGCCAGGGCTCCAGCCTCTGCCTCCATAGCCCCACCTGCTCCCTTGGGCAGATGACTCCTGCACCACAGCGTTCACAGGGTTCCTAATAGTTGGCTCAGGGCTCCAGCCTGCAGGACACACCAGGCCAGGGAAAGGACATGATGGAGGTTGGAAGAAGCAATCCCTGCATAATTGATCAAGGAAGGCCTCCCACCGCAGCTGTGTCAAGCATGAGCTCAGTGCAGCTGGGGAGTCAGCCTTTGCTTCTTATGGCCATACATGCTGTGATAAAGGAAAGCTGAGTTCATGCTTCAGGGATCTCTTATGGGACAGTATATTTACCTGAAACCTTAAACTCCAGCATGGTCTTTCCTGATTCCTTCTTTCCAAGATTGTACCAGCCACGGTCTGCTGACCACAGCCACTCCTCTACCAGGCAGTAATACCTGCCACGGTCACCATGATTCACAGACAGCATACGCAGCCAGAACAGGTTGCTGGAGACCCTCTCGCTGTGGAATTTAGATTTCTGCATAGCAGAGCTGAACTCTGCCCCGTAGTCCAGGATGTTGCTGTAGTTAGTCCTCACAATTTGCAGTGGGGCTGCATCAGCTGGAGAAGGCGGTAGGAAGTACCACGTAATGGCTAACTGAGAATCCCTCTGGGTCAGTGATATGACATTGCATTCGATTTCTGTGTCTGCGCTACCAGAGATCTCCAGGGATCTATCTTCTGTGTTGACTCTTAGCTTGCTCTCTAAATCAAGAGGGAAAAAAAAAAAAAGTTACTATGGTAGCTACCAGTACTAGAACACCAGCAGGAAAGGGATATATTTCCTGAAATGATGGCTTACAAAGCCAGTGGGAACAAGTCTGAAATTACACATAAAAGGCTCTGTTCAGGTGTTAGAAATCCTACATTATGAAAGACGCCCAGCCCCAATTCCAATCTCCTTTCTTTTAGAGTCCTTGCAATGTTTCGGTAGTTGTTTAAAAAAAATCTTTGAACTTGCTTTTCCTTTGCAAAGCCCCCATAAGCAACTTTACAATAACAAAGCTGTATGTCCAACTCAGCCTTCAGAAGCAACCCTACAAGAACAAGCCTGTATACATACGTTCAAGCACGAGCAATCCTATAGCAAACCAATCTGCACAGACCTACCTATCCGACCACCAGGGTTAAAGGAATGCCCCAGTGAGAGTCACAGAAGTCAGAGACAGAAGAGCTCCATGGTCACTGTCAAAGGACTTGCCTGACTTGCAGCATCTCCTGCTGGTCAAGTGTGGCTCTGCAGCACCCTGCTTCTGTTCTTTCAGACCAGATCAGTCAGTTACCCAACCCAGAGGAGTTCAAACATTTGTGGGAGCTAGTTTATTCTACAGAGAGCAACTTTTTTAGTTGCTTAAGTTCACACCCACTCTGGGCTCATGTAAGTGTCCTGGAGGGCAGTTCTTTCCCTGCTCAGAAGGCCCTTGCCCTTGTCCCGGAGCTGGCTTGTACTTCAGATTCTGTCTGTCTCTCCTCTTAAAACAGGAGCTGGAGTTATAATTGAGGCCAGCTGTAGAGCCACAGCCAGCTTCTCCTCCAGCTGGCCCTTCCCCCAGTCAGTCCCTTCACCCACAAGCTAGGAGAGTTCATCAGGCACTACCTTCTGCCCTTGGTAGAAACCGAACATATCCAGTCCTCTTCCAAGAGCATGTCCCAGTTCAATGGGAAAGAGCAGAGCCCTGCCTCACCCACTCCGTAAGGCTCCTTGTCCGAGGCCCTTAAAGAAACAAAACCCTGGGTTCCCCCCAAGCCTTAACTATTGTCCTGGGATCATCTTCCTTCTTCCAACCGCTAGCTCTGTAGAGTGGATGAAGATCTAGGAAAACAAAGTCCCAGAACTTAAGGGTCACACCACTGAAGAGGTGTTGACTGATCACTACAGTCCTTACTACCCTTAAAGGGACAGTCACCCTGTTACAGTCACCCAGCCATCTCCCTGCCCAGGCAGGATTGTTCCTTTTCAGGCATATTTCCCATACTTTAATCATGCCAATTTTCTCAAGCAATGGGGCTTCCAGTTCTTCCCTTGGGAGACTGTTCTGCTATCTCACTGTCTGTAAATTTCCCCCAGCCAGTCAATCCCATTACTTTTAGTCAGACCTCTGTGTACCATCCCAAACAATTCATCTGCCTTCTTGATGTTTATTCCCTTCACACAGTGGTAAGTGGGCCCTCCAGGCAGCATTGCTGGCATGGGACTGATGCCACGAGCTGATAATGGAGGGGGACAAACAGGGAATGAAGATCCTCACTGGTGCCCGTCATCTTTGGTGGAGCAGTGGGGTGGGGATGAGAAGATAAATTAACACAAAAGCGCAGCTTTGGAAACTGAACAATGAGGGCCTTTCATCTCAGACAAACTAAAGAGCCGGCATTGGTTTCACTAACACTTCCTGCCTCATCTGTCTGCCTTGGTTAATAACTAGAAATGTGGTAACGTGTTTCTGAATGTCCCTAGTCATTATACCTGGTAATTGTTCAATTAAGTGCTGAATGGCTCTAGTGCCGACAAAAGAAACATCCTAATCCCTTTTCAATTCTGCAACTGTCTCCGGTTGGAATGATACTGAGGTGTATCCTGCTAAAGCAGTCTCTGTTTATGGGGCTTAGTTCTGATTGCATCACCTGCTGCTAAATCAATTGGGAAAGCAATAAAATGCAGTCTCTCATGTAGTCCTCCCATCCCCCATCCAAACATATCCCACACACCCACATCCTGCTTTCTAAAGGACTGTTTACTTGAGATAGGGAAAGCAGCAAAGAGTCCCTGTGGCACCTTATAGACTAACAGACGTTTTGGAGCATGAGCTTTCGTGGGTGAATACCCACTTCGTCGGATGCATGTAGTGGAAATTTCCTGGGGCAGATATATATATGCAAGAAAGAAGCAGGCTAGAGATAACAAGGTTAGTTCAATCAGGGAGGATGAGGCCCTGTTCTAGCAGCTGAGGTGTGAAAACCAAGGGAGGAGAAACTAGTTTTGTAGTTGGATGCTTTTACAGATCCAGACTAACACGGCTACCCCTCTGATACTTGAGTTAGGGAAACTAGCCACAAAGCAGGATCTTTGGGGACTTTTCTCCTTCCCTTATTTCCCTTTTCAGGCTCTCATTCACTCTCTTAGACAGCAGGTGCCGAGGATGTAGAGAAACTATCCCATCGCAGAAGCTGCGGGGCTGGACTGGGGAGTTGTTGCCTTACGGCTGGGATCTGATAGTCATTTTGGGGTGGGATAGAGGAGCTGGCAAGGGAAAATCTGTTGTCCATATAGATGGTTCCTGCATCCTGTCCTAGAGCGCCCCCCCACCCCCGATAGCAAGGATGAAAAAATCAGGAAGGGGGTGGGGAGTAATTGGCACCTACATAAGACAAAGCCCCAAATATCAAGACTGTCCCTATAAAATTGGGACATCTGGTCACCCAACCCCGCCCCCCCTACATTCAACTGGGACAGCTGTACTCTTTGCTGGCCACCGTGGCAGAGAAAGCTGAATGGCATTGCCATATTTTGAACATACAGAGGACTGGGGAGGATGGAAATCAGCTGTAGGATCTTTAATCCCAGCTATGATGGTCAGGAGAAGCTCAGGTAGGCAGAAGCATTTGTCTGTGAAGATGTAGATTCAACATCCTGCCATCCAGGGAACAGGACAATTTTACAAACACACATGCACACACTTCAGTGAGAGTCAGGAAGGGGTGCATCAAGGAACTTAATTCATTAGGTAAGAATTATGGCTCTGATCACATGAGGCACTGTGTCTCCTCAGCTCCCACTGATGTTACTGGGAGATGTGGGAGCTTGGCACCTTCCTCTATTCCTCAGAAGCAAGGCCTTTGGCCTCAAGGCCTGCTCCCACATCCCTCCTTCCTTCCCCACTGCCCTGAAGGCTCTTCTAACATCCCTCTCTACATGTGGTGTCCCCCACAGCCTATATTCTCCCAGAAGTCCCTCACCATTCAGAGCCCCCCCCACACACACATTTCCTCTTTCCTTTGGGGGTCCCCTTAGCACCTCTATTCTTTCTCAGAACCTCATGGACATTCCTTGTGTCCAGAGGTCCCCTCACATGGGCCAGCACCTCATGTTTCCCCTCTTCCTCCCTGAGTTCCTCTGAATGTCTGCCAGTGCCCCACAGAGCCTCCCATTCCCCCCAGCCCCACTGCTGTGTGCCTCCTCCTTCTAAACCTAGGTGCTATAGCCCCTTAATTCTGCAGCCAAGGAGGAATGTCTCCCTTCACAGCTCATTGTTGCTGCTCCTCGACTCAAATATCCTCCCTAACCCCTTTTGGGGCTTGGGTGGTGCCTCTGCCTCTCTCTCACATCTGCTAGCCAAGTCTCTCTCTCCTTTATCCCTGTCTTCCTTTCCCTATTCAATGCATCTGCATCCTCCTCGTGCGGCACACGAGCTGATTTTCAGTGGTACTCACACTGCCTGGGTCCTGGCCATCAGTCCGGGGGGGCTCTGCATTTTAATTTAATTTTAAAGGAAGCTTCTTAAACATTTTAAAACCTTATTTACTTTATATACAACAATAGTTTAGTTACATATTATAGACTTATAGAAAGAGACCTTCTAAAAACTTTACAATGTATTACTGGCACACGAAACCTTAAATTAGAGTGAATAAATGAAGACTCGACACACCGCTTCTGAATGGTTGCTGACCCCGGTATTATTCTATATTTCTTACTCTCCTGTGCCCCCTCTCCCATCTCAAATCCCACTGGAGACATTAGCACATGTCGCTCTGAAATTGAAAACGCAATACACCGGGATTGGCCTCATAAATGTTTCAGGCAGGTGGAAATGGCACGTTCCGCAGCCTGGCTCTTTGCTGGCTGCCACGTGAGAGTGAGAACAGCAGCGAGGATTTGGGTCCTACTGCGACAAGAGTCATGAAGGGGTGATGGAAAGAAAGAAGACAGCTGCTTTAAACGGGGTGGCAGGATGTTTTGCTGCTCTGTATTTCCCAGCAGATGACATCTGTGCTTTGAAGGTACTACATGGGCTGTGCACACAGGGACAGTTCTAGGGGAAGGCAAGCAGGGCAGCTGCTGTGGGGGTGCCAGCTTCCAGACCTATCACTAGCCTTCTCCCCCACTACCCCAACTAGCTGACCATTTTAATTCTGACTTTTTTGGTTCGACTGCTGGCGGGGGTAGGGGTTGGGGAAGGGGGAAGACAGATTGTTGCCAAAACACATTTTCCACCCTGTCCAGCAAAATGGCTAGGGCTGCTCCGGTGTGAATGCATGGAATGGCTAGGCAGTGAAGAGGAGCAAGTGAATTTCTGTCCCAAGGGTCACCCGCTTTAGTCCTCTGTTCTGCTGCCTTGCACCCTCTGACTGTTCTACATCAGATCCCATGGGCTAAGCAGAGCTGAGCAAGGGCAGGACTTGGATTTGACTTCATTTCTTTATTTCTCCACCCTTAAAAAAGAGCCAGCTCTGAAAATTAGCACAAATCTAATCTGAGTATTAGCACAGCTCTAATACTCAGAGCTGGCTCTGAGTATTAGCACAAATCTAATGCAAAATATATTAGCTCTTCATAACCTAAAACAGATTCAACCCCAGAACTTAACTGCTAAATATAACTAAAATGGCACCTGCCTCCAGTCCAGATCCAGAAGTCTTATTCTGTGCCCTAAAAGCCAACACAGACTCTGCCTCTGTCTGACTAAGAGTGGAAGGAAATTCCAGGGTTAAGAGAATACCTTGCCAGCAGGCTTTTAAATCTAGATTTGAGCACCAACGGATCTCAGCTCTTATGGCAGAGCAGAAGGAAGGTGTTGCTTCCTCAGGCAGCTAGGACCAAACCATAGGGCTTTCAAAATTATGCCAGTGTCAATGGCATGAGAACACCTGGATATCAGAGGAAGTGATGTGATAGCTTAATAGAAGGTGCTGTTCAATACTGAGCTAATCCCCTTAATCTCAGAGTAGTGAGCCATTTCTTAGATGAGACAAAGGCAAAGGCCATGATATCACTTGTGGTCATTAAAGATACTGGGCTTCCTTATTCGAATAAGGCTATGAATTCCAGCTCCTAGCCTAGTTATACAATCGCATTCTGATTCCCTCCATTTCCATCTTCACTTTCAAAGGGTTACACTAATTGTTGTAATTTCTTTTCCTGAAAGGCTGCGACTTTTGTATCCTGCTGGCCCACGTGTTGTGTCCCCTGCTTCGCCTGATCCACAAAAGATACGGGCCCATTACCATTCTTAGCTTGAGAGGCAGGCTCTTTAGCTCAAACTATAACAACTCATGGTTAGCACCGAAGGTCCCTGGCTCAATCCCCTGTGATGGCCACCATAGCTGTGGTCTCATAAGAGTAGGTTCATCATCTGAGATTCAAACTGTTAGTCTCTAAGGTGCCACAAGTACTCCGGTTCTTCCTCTAGATGGCAGCCTTGAGCATGGTAAAAAGCTGCCTGTGACCCACACCAGAGGGGAAGCTATTGCAGTAGTGGCAAATTGACTGTTGCATACAATTTGCAATGCACTCTGAGACCTTTGGAGACAAAGAGCTATAGCAAGGTCAATCATTTTAACTGAAAGAAGGAAAAAGGTGCCCCACACTGTAACACAAATTCACGCTAACCTGCACGGTGGCCTCATGGGTTTCTAGATGAACTCATGAAAACTGGGACCTTTCAAAAAAAAAAAAAAAAAAAAAAAAAAAAAAAGTCAAGATGGGTTGTTAGTCCTAACGAGCATTACAGCAACCTGAGGCAGGGAGGGGACCTCAGTTTAGTGTGTGGAGCTTGGCAGTCTCCTCCCAGGAAATGTTCCAGAGAAACTGATGTGGGGTCAGCAGAGCTCACAGGGGCAGAGCTCACAAGGGGAATGTGCTCACATAGCCTGCTATTAACAAGGGACGCTTGATTCCCATGAGAGGAATTTTTGTTGCAACTCCCCTAAAGATCATCCCCAAGAGGAAGCAGAGTGCTTGCTAAAGCCCCACCCCTTTTGCTTTTAAACTTCTGTCTCTCACCACCACACTGCTAAAGTTCAAATACTCTAAAAAGCAGACAGGCCACTTCCTTCTATAGAAAGATGTGAAAGCAAAAACAGAACCAATTTCAATTTAATTAACTAAGCAGAATCTCCCATTGACTGTCTCACTTTGAGCCCTGTCTGCTGACAATGCACTTTCTGCTTTGACAAGCTGGAGAACAGCTAGAGTATGCAAGAGAACCTACCTGCTCTCTCTCACTCTCTCATACACACACATGCTGCAGCACCTGAAGGGCATCTCTCGGGGTTCTGGAAGTACCCATTTGGGCAAGTGCTAGAAAGGAGCTTTATCCTTCTCTCCAGTACAGTGTTAAGGTGCATTATGGGTAGATTTAAACTGCTTCTGAAGCAATGGGTATTGGCCACCCTAGGGAAGTAGGATGCTGAACAGTCAGGGCCTAAGTCAGATATGGAAGTGATCTGTTATCTTATAATCTAGCCTCCTCCTGCAAAGGAAGGATTGTTTCTTAGGGCTTGTCTACACTCAAAACTTCAACGCACAGCCGCGGGAGCGCTGCCGCGGAAGTGTGAGTGTGGTCACAGCGCCAGCGCTGGGAGAGAGCTCTCCCAGCGCTGCATGTACTCCACCTCCTCATGGGGATCAGCTCCCAGCTCTGCGGCACTGATTACACTGGTGCTTTGCAGCGCTGTATCTTGCAGCGCTCGGGGGGTGTTTTTTTCACACCCCTGAGTGAGAAAGTTGCAGCGCTGTAAAGCGCCTGTGTAGCCAAGGCCTTAGCCTACATTTTCTAGTGGGTTTTGCCCAGTCTCCTTTTAAAGTGTCCCAAACAAGCCTCCCACCTGACAATATTACTTAGCCTAATAGTTTTCATTGTCAAAATTTTTCCTGATTTGCAGCTTAATTTTTCTGTTACTCAATTTCATTCCATTATTTCTAAGTTCATTTCCCTTCCCCAAACCCCTGCACCATCCTCTCTGGTACTTTTGTCCACCAGATAGAATCATAAGCCTATGACCTTCTTACCAAAACAGTACATAGCTACCTTTCCAATCAATCCCTCCATCCCCCAATCATTTTTGTTGTTCTCTCAACTTTAGTATCTTTCCAGTACTGCAGTTTCCAGGAATGAATACAACATCCTGGGGGCATACAGAGCAAGCCTAGCCTCTTTTAGCTCCATGACCAAGATATGTCTACCTAACTAACCTTCAGCCTCCCACTGGTGTTTTTGGCTGCCATTTTAGATTAAAAATTTAAGTTTGCTGTTCACTATCACCCCTTGTTCCCCTTCAGTGTTACTGCTTCCCAGGGTCCTCATGCTCACTGTAAGTCTGTATTCCAGATGCAAACCAACGTGTCACAATGGCCAATCCTCGGGGAAAGGAAAGCAGCAATGATGGATGGCGTCCCTAGCCTCTGTTTGCCAGAAGCTGGGAATGGGTGACAGGGGATGGATCACTTGATGATTTCCTGTTCTGTTCATTCCCTGTGGTATTGGCACCTGGTATTGCCCATTGTTGGAATCAGAGCCGTCCCTTGGGTATGGCGAATCAGGGCAATTGCCCTAGGGCCTGCACTTTAGGGGCCCCTGTGCTTCGGTAAAATCGTGAGGAGGCAGACGGGGAGGTGAGGCAGGTAGGCAGGTGAGCAGGGTGAGAAGGCAAACAGGGAGGCAAGCGGCAGGCGGACAGGCAGGAAGGGGGTGAGAAGGCAGGCAGATGGCAAGGAGGAGAGCGGCAGTTGGGCAGGGCGAGGAGGTGAGCAGTGGCCACTGGCAGCCCCCCTATCAGAACCTCCCCATCCCCTCAGTGCCTCCTGGCCACTGTCAGGCCCTGCCTGATCAGCACCTCCCCCTCCCTCTCAGCACCTACCACGCATCAGATGTTTTGCAGCATCAGGTGGTGATGGTGGGGAGGCGAGAGAAGCAAGGGCACAGTGCACTTAGGGGAGGGGGCGGAACTGGGCAGGAAGAGGTGGGGTGAGAAGAAGCAGGGCAAGGGTGGGGCCTTGGGGGAAAGAGTGGAGTGGGGGCAGGGCCTGGGTGGAGCCAGGGTTGGGGGGGAAGCACCCCCTGGCAGATTAGAAACTCAGTGCCTATGTCCTGGGCCCAGCACTCTCCTAGGAATGACCCTGGTCAGAAGACAGGATACTGAGCTAAATGGACCTTTGGTCTGACCCAGTATGGCTGTTCGTGTGTTCTAAGGAGTGAGGGACCTATAGAGAGTCATGGCAGCGGGGCTGAACAGGAGGGGACATATTAAAATACACTACAGCAAGCCCATCACTTATGGCCGCAGAAAGCTTAAGGTTTCAGTTTTGGGGACTGCATTCCCTATAAGCCAAAGACCAGGTCTACACTAAAAAGTTGGGTTGACCCAGATATGTTGCTTAGGGGTGTGAAAAATCCACACCCCTGAGGGACGTAGTTAAGCTGACCCTACCCTCTGTATAGACAGCGCTAGGTTGACCAAAGAAGTTTTCCATCGACCTAGCTACTGCCTCTCAGGGAGGTGGAATAACTGTAGTGATGGGAGAATCCCTCCTATCCACACTAAAACACTACAGTGGTGCAGCTGCAACATTGTAGCTGTGCTGCTGTAGCAGTTTAAGTGTAGACACAGCCTTAGGTTAAGTGGAAAAACTGGAAATATTTCATGCAAAAAAAGACTGATTTTTCATGAACAGAACTGGTACTAGGAAATCCCCATGGCAATAGGGACACAGTCCTAGGCTTGTGCTTCAGTGGCCTAGTGGCTCAGGCCTGGACAGTCACCATGGATTCTCAAGGGGCCAAATAATTAGCTGCTGTAAATTCCTGTAGCTCTATCCATTTCGATGGAGTTACACTGACCAGCTGAGGATCTGCACAAGGAATTAAATTCATTAACAACATTCTATAGTCCCGTATGGGGAATTTCAGTCTGTGACTCCCTACAAGATACTGGGAGACTCTTGAGAGATACAACACAGATTACAGATCCCCATCAAAGTCCTGGTTACTGACAGAGAATCAGATATACAAATGTTGTTTAATTCAGGATGTACCTTGCCTCAGAAGGATCCTTCCCAGCCACAGGAATCAGAAGGGTACAGAGTACCAGAAACAAACCCCCAAACCCACTCAGTTTCTTTTTCACAAGCCATGACACCTCCCAAGTAGGCTATATTGGCCTCTAGCGTATATAGGCTGGTAAGAGGAGAAGAACATGTTGTGGATACATTGGACAAGAGGACACTGAATGACTCAAGGGATTGGTAATAGGGAATGGAGCTTTTTACATCCAAGTCACTGGTTCCTGTCCAACCCAAGGCAGTAGTGACCATACGGTAGCCATTCGGGGGCCTAGTATAGATATGTAGCCTGGAAGGAACCTCAATAGGTCATCTAGTCCAGTCCCCTGCACTGAGGCAGCACTAAGTGTTTTCTAGTGAAATAAGGGGGTGTTCACGTCTCAGACACTCCTCCACCGGCCCCATTTTGTAACAGTGTGAGCAGAGAAGCCAAAGACCAAACAGGCCACGGAATGAACTCCCACTTTGCCCCAGAGGTTAGGGTTAAAGCCCACCGGCAAGCCTGGGGGGTGATGGTGGGAAATCTTCAACAGCCATTCCCCACATTGTACTCATTCAATGGACAACCAGAGGCCTGCACTCGCCAGCACCAAGTTCACTTTAAAAACATGCATAACAGCCATGCTGGATGAGGCAGAATTAATACAAGCAGCGCCTGCTGCTGAGGCCTTGGTGCATGATCCAGGTTCTAGCAGTTTTAGGATCATGGAGACAAACTAACTGCTAATTACATTCTTTTTGGATTTATGCAAGTCACACAGCAAGAAGCTGCTCCTGAGAAAAGCATTTGCTGCAGCTCACCTGGTGGATTGACCTTTATCTCCACAACATTAGACCTCACAGCAGCAGCTGCTGCCATAGCTGGCTGTTGCGCTTGCTGGGAGCTTCTCCTCCAGACCTCCACCTCACACCTGTACCTGCCTGCATCCTGCTCTGTGGCACTGTGGATTAGAAGTTGGGAGGAAGATGCAGCTTGTGTGACTCTGGTCTTCCTCTGAAAGTGAGGTTGAGCAGCCCCCCACTCGATGGTGCCAGTGGGCATGATTTTGATCAGCTTTTGATAGCCACTAGTCCCTAAGATGGGCTGGAATTGCCAAGTTACTGATATTGGCACTGAGGTGATGAGATGGGAGACAGAGACCTGGCAGAACAGTTCAAAATCCTGAGTAAATTTGACATTTGCTGTTCGGCTTATCAGCATGGCTCTCAAATCCAAACCTGTTAAGAAGGAAGCACATCATTGGTACTGGGTTTGTAAGGTTATAACAGAGATTGTACAATCAAATCATTTTCTGTGCTTTTATCCCTTCACATGCAGCACTATCCTCCCCTGTCGGGAGCTGTTCCCACACTGATTGGGTAATTCAGGGGTTAGCTATTTATTTTACAAGTGAACTTTAGGCTCATAATATCAGGGAACTAATAGCACGCTCCTGATCATTATGCAGGAAGCGTTCACCCAGCTTCCCTGCCACTCCACAGCTCTAACAACATACCTTGCTCCTTCCTTACCCCTCAATGCTATTTCAATCTGGGCTGCTTCGCTCTGTCAGTGTGCCTCCATCATGACACGGAGCCCCCAGGCTATCCTGGATCATACAAACATTGCCAATACAATTCAGTTCTGATTAAAGTCATCCATTCCCTGCTCTCCCATTCCTGTGCCCCTCAGTTCTGTGAATGCATCTCGCTTCTGACATGTACCCTGTTATTCCACTCCTGATTCCATGCTCAGCTCTGGCATTGTGCCTAAATCCTGAGCTGCAGCATCTCCTGCTATTCCAGACTCAGGCCTGAGCTGCACTTTTATACTGGCATAGCTGTGTAGATCAGGATGTGAAAAACCATACCCCTTAGTGACAGAGCTACACGGACAAACCCCCAGAATAGACACAGCTACTTCAACAGAGGAAAGCTCCTGTCAGCACAGCTACCATAATTGGGAGATGGTATTCCTGCACAGGTAGAAAAACTCTGTCAGCATACACTGCGTCTACACTAGGGGGTTCTGCCAGCACAGGCTCTGCAATGTAGACAGAGCCTTAGGTCCCCCATATAGCTCTGCCAACACCAGATCTCAATCCTGCCCTGCAGCACAGTCTGGAATTCCATCACAGCTCTACTAATGGAAGGGTCTGTTTTTGGTTAACAACTGGTGCTTCATTTTGCCAAGCACACTTGTCCCACTGGTCAGCTGCAATATTTATTTACGTATTTATTTCACTTTTTAAAATACAGTGGCCCATCCAGTGCTACAAGCACCAAACCCATAAACTAAAAGTCACAAGAAAGAAAGGTGCCTAAATATATCCACTTCAACCCACACTCTCCTCAACAGCCAAACAGGAAAAAAGAAAAGGGGCTTGCCTGGAAAAGTTAACCAAGCTAGGCTCTGGTGGGTAAAGAGTGTTCCAAAATCAAGGACCCCTCTCTGAGAATTCTTGCAGTACAACTCAGCAAGACCTTTTGTTCAGTTTCATTTCCATAAACAATTGTTGCAATAGATTCATCACTTCATGTTTCAAGAAGCTGAGGATCCAAAAGGATTCCTGTTAAGTAGTAATTGGTATTTACACAGTGCCTGGCATTCAGGGATCTTGGAGCACTTTACCAGTTTTCATTGATAACATCTCAAAACAGACTGCATGGCAGTCAGGTTGTATTCCCCCCGTTTTACAGATGGGGAAACTGAGGCACACAGCTGTTAAGTGATTTCTCTAAGGTCACATAGTAAGTCAATGGCAGAGCTTGGAGCAGAACCCAGATTTCTTCCTTCTCAGGCCCAAGTATAATGTAAGGAAGGGATTCTATCAACTTACTGAGAGGGCTAATGGCTACTGATGTTTCCTGTGCCTGTTTCCAGCTCCTGTCCATGGACCACTCTGTCACTTCACATTTGTAATGCCCTCCATCATTGGTGGCTGAAGTGTTGTAGATCGCCAGGGTGAATGTGGTAGAATTAATCTTCTCTAGTCGGAGGTCCCTATTAGCGCTGCGTTCCTGGTAGGAGGGGCCCGGCCTCAGCATGCCATCCCGTTCCATCCCAACTACGTGCTCCAGTTGATCTCCACTCTTTTGCAGATGCCACCAATTCAAAGACAGTGGGCTTGTTGCTCCACTCACCTCACAGTGAAGGATCAAGGTGTCTCCCTCCACTATCTGCCTTTCGCTGCTGAGCACAGACACTTGCATTTGGCTTTCTGTGAAAAACAACAGCACCAATTACCTTTCCACGTTTGTCAGGTGTATTCTTCTGTTACACACCGTGACAAGGTAAATCTCAACATAAAAGGTAGGGGGAATTGTCCTGAAATTTGGAGCCATCTTTTCAGTACCCTGAAGTGCATTTCTTTCTGCCAGTGGCCTTCCTGGAGCCATCGCATTAGGGAATGTTTCAATGAACATACTCAACTGGCAGACTGACTTTCACTCTGCCTCCTGCATTGAGACAGGAGAATTCCAGGCTCCAGTGTGGACGCATCTCGTCAGCTCTTCATAGCTGAGCCAGATGCATTTAACTTTAAAAAAAAAAAAAGCCCTTTTAAAATGAAAGTCACAAGAAGAGTTATGACAAATATTAAAGAAAACAAATTATTCTCTTTAGGTTCTTGTACTGTGCCCGTCACCCTGGCATTTGAGCACCTATGGTATTAAATAGAGTATATGAGCTGTCATGGCTACAAGAGGCCTGCAGTAAAACACGTACTCCACACGCCAGCTTTTACTACATGTCACAGTGTGTGTAGCACCCTCTGAGGAAAGAGCAATTGCCTCTGTTTAAAGAGCATGGGTTAACTGGAACAGAAAGTGAGGTGTCCTCTGGAGAGGGAGTTAAGGTAATAGGGAAGGACAAGTCGCGCCGAGCCATGATGAGGGAAAATTGTCAATATTTGCAGAGACACCAAAGGATGAGAAGGAATAAAGGGTACATCCCAAGCACGACTGGAGGATCAAAGCAAAAGTCAGTCAGTCAGATACCTATTTTCACCTAGCACAGTTGCAAAATTCACACAGCATCATTGGAAGAACAAAGCCAAGTCAATGCAGAAACAGCAAGAACTAGTCCAGCTTGGATATTTTTCTAGAGTAGACTCCTGACTTATATGTGCATGGTCTTCATTATTATGTGTGTTCCAGTGGTACTAGAAGCCTCAACTAAGACAGGGGCTTCATTGTGCTAGGCACTATGTGTACGTACACATGCACACACAGCATAAGAGATAGCCCCTGCCCCAAAGAGCTTCCAATCTAAACAGGCAGATACAGGATGGAAAGAGTAGTATTTATTGTCCCCATTTCACAGAGAGATTAAAGTCACTGTTGCAGGGCTGGGAATTGAATCCAGATCTCCTGAGCCCCAATCCAATGTTGTAACCACCCCTGACAGTTTATTCACAGGTACACCATGGTGATGGTTGTCTGTCTTTGCAAGGTTGGGTAGAACAGCATGCCATGGTAGAAGTAGTCATTGGGAGTGTCAGTAAAGCTCATTTAGCCATCCTGGCCTTAAAACAAATACTGCAGTTTTCTACAATAATAGCTCCAAACACAGCAGTATTAATACTGGAAGCTGTCAGACTTTGGACCATTATCACATAGGCTATTGTAGCCAAAAGCTTCAAGTGGTCTGAAAAAAGTATGTGTGTGGGGTGGGGGGAATGGGGTGGCTCATAATCTGGGAGCAGCATCTTTGGTAAGACAGTGCTTAAAGTACATCTCTCAACAACCCAGCTTGACTTGAACCCTTTTTTGGGGGGGTGGGGGAATCTGCCCCTCCCTCCCCCTGCATCTCCCCACATTTTAAGCACTGATTGCACCATGCACAAGCATAGGCAATAAAAAAGGCAATAAGTAGAGAGCCCTGATGAAATTGAGAATGATCCTATCAAACATAGGATCCCAGTCACCAGGTGTGCACGGGCAGCTGCCTCAGAAGAGGGGGTGGAAACTGCAAGAGGGATTGTAGGTGAGAGGCAAAAGACTCTTATGCCTATTGGAGAGAGGATGCAGTTCATCAGGACACACTGTGGGGTGACCCGGTGAATTATGGTCACATTTCCCTTGCTGCAGTAGAAGTGTTATGTGTGCCTTCGTGAATACTTTGGTTTGTACCACTGTACCAACCACTGCAGCCCACCTGTCCCTTTTGGGGGACAGCTTCCTTGTGCCAAGGCAGGAGGCCAAATAGCAATGGAACCCAGACCAGGGACCTTTTTCAGATTTCATTTAGAAGAAAGGGCATTTAATTTCACTGACCTATTGGCTTCACGTTGACATCAATGCCTGACGACATCTTGGACTGGATGATGGAAAAACTTGCAGAAGCTTTCTCCATCTCTGAAACCTCACAGCTGTATGTTCCTTTGTCTTTCAGCTCCACCTGGTATACTTTGAGGATATACATCTCATTGCTTTTCTTCACCACTTGGAGCTGTCCCAAGGCAGCTCTCTCTTCATACTCCTTCTTCAAGGCCAGTACCCCATGTGGGTCAATCCTAGCTACTTCTACTTCTTTGAAGAGCCAAACCACTTGGAACCATCGGTTCTGGCTATTCTGGGCTTTCACAGAGCAATTTACTTGCAAGGGCTTCCCTTCTGCAAGGGAACTTTCAACAGCAGCAATATTAGCTTGGAAATCTCTGTCTGTGGAAAAACAAAAGCAAGGTAAGTGTATGTCAAGAAGCCCTGGTTCAATTATCCCTTCCTATTACTAGCTTCATTAGAGTCAGGAGGGACCTCTATCAAATGGGGCCTTTAGTCTATTTCCTCTGGATAAGATTCTCCCTTCTTGGAGGGAGAAGTATTTTTAGGTCTAATACAACATAGACTAACTTCCACCCTTGCTGAGGCACCAGCCAGGCATTCTTAGATTTGAAACAAAGCCCAAAAGGTGATTCAGGACAAGATTTTAATAGAAACTGGTCACTGAAGAGTGAGCCGGAAATACGGTCCCCTACCAAACTCCCATGCATGGAACTCATGAAATCAATGAGAATTCTGCGCAAAAATCAAACGCAGAAAATCTCTCTGTCTGTACACAGGTTGCATTTTTACATGACCATTGCGTTGACTGTTTAGATCAATACTACACAGACAATGCCTAGCTCCAAGGGAAATACCATACACTATTCTCCAAAGGTAAAAATACAGTAACTCCTGAGATTTACAGCTGCTTTAAGTATTTATTGCAAATAAGTTAAGCTATGGTTTTAAATGTTTGACTCATAAACAATTCAAGAAGAAACATCCTGATTCCTGCACATATGCTTGGTATTCCCAAATATTGGCTGAATTGTTTATAGGAATAATCAGGGCCGGCTTTAGGTCCATTCCACCAATTCCCTTGAATCGGGTCCCACACCTAAGAGGGCCCCGCGCTCAGTGAGAATCCCTTCCCTGGCTAGAGGGACTTTTTAATTTTTACTCACCTGGTGGCGCTTTGGGTCTTCAGCAGCGGGTCCTTCACTCTCTTTGGGTCTTCAACGGCACTTCAGCAGCGGGTTCTTCGTTTAATCTGGGTCTTCGGCGACACTACGGCAGTGGATCCTTCAGTGCCGCTGAAGAACTAGAGCGACTGAAGGACCCACCGCCAAAGTGTCGCCAAAGACTCAAAGCACTGCACGGTGAATACAAGCCCCATGGTGTTATGCTACATGTGTTTTGTGGGTTTTTTTTTAAGTCATCCCTGCCAGGGCCCCGTCAAAATTGTATGAATTGGGCCCCGCACTTCCTAAAGCCGGCCCAACCCTTAGGAACCCTAAACCTAGGGCAGGAAGCCCTACCCATAGGAACCCTAAACCTAGCTCCAAGTGCCCTACCCATAGGAACCCTAACTCTAGGGCAGGATGCTGTACCTGCAGGAACCTTAACCCTGGCTCCAAGTGCCCTGCCCTTAGGAACCCTAACACTAGATCCAAGTGCCCTACCCATAGGAACCCAAACCATACGGCAGGGCACCCTACCCATAGGAACCTTAACACTAGCACCAAGTGCCCTGCCCATAGGAACCCTAAGCCTACGACCCATAGGAACCCTAGCTCCAAGTGCCCTACTCTTAGGAACCCTAACCCTAGGGCGGAGTGCCCTACCCATAGGAATCCTAAGCCTAGCTCCAAGTGCCCTACCCTTAGGAACCCTAACTGTGGGTGGGAAACCCTACCCATAGGAACCCTCAACCTAGCTCCAAGTGCCCTGCCCATAGGAACCCTAACCCTAGCTCCAAAAGCCCTATACTTAGGAACCCTAACCCTAGGGTGGGAAGCCCTACCTATAGGAACCCTAACCCTCACTCCAAGTGCCCTATCCTTAAGAACCCTAACCCTTAGGGCAAGATGTCCAACCCATAGTAACCCGAACCCAAGCTTAAAGTGCCCTAACTATAGAAACCCTAACATTAGATCCAAGTGCCCTACCCTTAGGAATCCTAACCCTAGGGTGGGAACCCCTACCATAGCTAAGTGCCCTAGCCATAGAAACCCTAACCCTAGGACAGGGCGACCTACTCATAGGAACCTTAACAGTAGATCTAAGTGCCCTACCCTTAGAAACCCTAACCCTAGGGCGAGAAGCCCTACCTATAGTAACCCTAATCCTAGCACCAAGAGCCTTCCCATAGGAACCCTAACCTTAGCCCCAGGTGCCCTACCCATAGGAACCCTAACCCTAGGCCAGGAAGCCCTACCCATAGGAACCCTAACCCTACATCCAAGTACCCTAACCATAGGAACCCTAAACCTAGGGTGGGGTACCCTACCCATAGGAAACTTAACCCCAGCTTCAAGTGTCCTACCCTTAGAAACCCTAACCGTAGGGCCAGAAGCCCTACTGATAGGAACACTAACCCTAGCTCCAAATGCCCTACCCATAGCAACCTTAAACGTAGGGCAGAACGCCGTACCCGCAGGAACCCTAAACCTAGCTCCAAGAGCCCGACCCATAGGAACCCTAACCCTAACCCCAAGTTCCCTACCCATAGGAACCCTAAACCTAGGGCGGTGAGCCCTATCTGTAGGAACCCTAACACTAGCTTCAAGTGCCCTACCATAGGAACCCTAACCCTAGCTCCAAGTGTCCTGCCCTCAGGAACCCTAACTCTATGGCGGGAAACCTTACCTATAGGAACCCTAAGCCTAGGGCAGGATGCCCTACCAATACGAACCCTAACCCTAGCTCCAAGTGCCCTATGCAGAGGAACCCTAACCTTAGGGCGGTGTGCCCGACCCATAGAAAACCTAACCCTAGCTCCAGGTGCCCTACACATAGAAACCCTAACCGTAGCTCCAATTGCCCTCCCCATAGGAACCCTAACTGTAACTACATGTGCCCTATCCTTATGAACCCTAACCATAGCTCCAAGTGCCCTATCCTTAGGAACCCTATCACTAGGGCGGCACGCCTTTCCCGTAGGAACCTTAACCCTAGTTCAAAGTGCCCTACCCTTAGGCATCATAATTGCAGGGTGAGGTGCCCATCCCGTAGGAACCCTAATGTTAGATCTAAGTGCCCTACCCATAGAAACCCTAACTCTAGGGCAGGAAGCCCAACCCATAGGAACTCTAATCCTAGGTCCAAGTGCCCTACCCATAGGAACCGTAACCCTGTGGTGGGGTGCCCTACCTGTAGGAAACCTAACCGTAGGGCGCGAAGTTCTACCCATAGGAACCCTAACCTTAGTTCTAAGTGCCCTACCCAAAGGAACCCTAACCCTGGGGTAGGGTACCCTACCCATAGGAACCCTAACCCTAGCTCTATGAGCACTATCCTTAGGAACCTTAACCCTAGGAAGGCAAGCCCTACCCATAGGAACCCTTACCCTAGCTCCAAGTGCCCTACCCACAGGAAACGTAACCCTATGGCGGGGCGCCCTACCTGGAGGAACCCTAACCGTAGGGCATGAAGTTCTACCCATAGGAACCCTAATCTTAGCTCTAAGTGCCCTACCCATAGGAAGCCTAACCATATATCTAAGTGCCCTGCTCTTAGGAAACCTAACCCTAGGGCGAGAAGCCCAACCTATAGTAACCCTAACCCTAGCTCCAAAAGCCCTACCCATAGGAATCCTAACCCTAGCTACAAGTGTCCTATCCTTAAAAACCCTCACCCTTAGGGTGGGAAGCCCTACCCATAGTAAAACAATCCCTAGTTCTAAGTGTCATACCCATAGGAACCATAACCCTAGCTCAAAGTGCCTTACGCTTAGGAAGTCTAACCCTAGGGTGGGAATTCCTACCCATAGGAACCCTAACCCTGGCTCCAAGTACCCTACTCATAGGAACCCTAACCCTAGCTCCTAGTGCCCTACCCTTAGGAAACCTAACACTAGGGCGGGGCGCTCTTCCCGTACGAACCCTAACCCTAGCTCCAAGTGCCTTACCATTAGAACCCTCAGCCTAGGGCAGGAAGCCCTACCCATAGGAACCCTAACCGTAGCTCCAAGTACCCTACCCACAGGAACCGTAATCTTAGGGCGGGGCGCCCTACCCATAGGAACACTAACCATAGGAAGAGAAGTTCTACGCACAGGAACGCTAACCTTAGCTCCAAGTGCCCTAGCCATAGGAATCCTAACCCTAGGATAGGGTACCCTACCCATAGGAACTCTAACCGTAGTTCAAAGTGCCCTTCCCTTAAGAACCCTAACGTTAGATCCAAGTGCCCTACCCCTAGGAACCCTAAACCTAGCTATGAGTGCCCTACCGTTAGAACCCTCACCCTAGAGAGGGATTTCCTTCCCATAAGAACCCTTACCCTAGCTTCTAGTGCCCTACCCATAGGAACCGTAACCCTAGGGTGAAGCATCCTTCCCGTAGGAACCATAACCTTAGGGATGGAAGCTCTAGCCGTAAGAACCCTAACCTTAGGGTAGGGTACCTTACCCATAGGAACTCTAACTTTAGGGTGGGGCACCCTACTCATAGGAACCCTAACCGTAGATCTAAGTGCCCTACCCATAGGAACCTTACCCCTAGGCCGGGAAGCCCTACTCATAGGAATCCTAACTGTAGCTCCAAGTGCCCTACCGACAGGAACTGTAACCTTAGGGCAGAGCTCCCTACCTGGAGGAACCCTAACATAGGAAGAGAAGCTCTATGCATAAGAACCCGAACCTTAGCTCCAAGAGCCCTAGCCATAGTAATCCTAACGCTAGGATAGGGTACCATACCCATAGAAACACTAACCCTAGGGTGGGAAGCCATACCCTTAGGAACCCTAACCCTAGCTCCAAGTACCCTACCCATAGGAACCCAAACCCTCAGGCAGGGTGCCCTAGGAATAGGAACCCTAGCCCTAGCTCCAAGTGCCCTACCCTTATGAACCCTAACCCTAGTTATAAGTGCCCTACTTTTAGGAACCCTAATCCTAGGGCGGGGCATCATTCCCGTAGGAACCTTAACCCTCGTTCAAAGTGCCCTACCCTTAGGAACCCTAAACGTAGGGCAGGGAGCCCTTCCCGTAGGAATCCTAATGTTAGATCCAAGTGACCTACCCTTATGAACCCTGACCATAGCTCCAAGTACCCTACCCTTAGGAACCCTAACCACAGGGCGAGGCGCCCTTCCCATAGGAACCCTAATGTTAGATCCAAGTACCCTACCCATAGGAACCCTACCCTAGGGTGGGAAGCCCTGCCCATACGAATGCTAAACCTAGCTCCCAGTGCCCTACCCTTAGCAACCTTACCCTTAGGGCGGGAGGCCCTAACCATAGGAACACTAACCCTTGCTCCAAGTGCCCTACCCATAGGAACCCTAAACGTAGCGTGGGACTCCCTTCCTGTAGAAACTCGAACCCTAGCTCCAAGTGCCCTAACCATAGGAACCCTAACTCTAGGGCCGGGTGCCTTACCCATGGGAACCCAAAGCCTAGCTCCAAGGCCCTACCCTTAGGAATCCTAACCCTAGGGCAGGGCGCCTTTCCCATAGGAACCCTAACCCTAATTCCAAGTGCCCTACCCTTAGGAACCCTAAACATATGGCGGGGGTCCCTTCCCTTAGGAACCCTAAGCCTAACTCCAAATGCTCTATGCATAGGAACCCTAAACGTAGCTCCAAGTGCCCTACCCTTAGGAACTGTAATCCTAGCTCCAAATGACCTACACATAGGAACCCTAACCCTAGGGCAGCAAGCCCTACCCATAGGAACCCTAACCTAGCTCCAAGTGCCCTACCCATAGGAAACCTAACCCTAGGAGAGCGTGCCCTACCCATAGGAACCGTAACCCTAGCTCCAAGCGCCCTACCCATAGAAACCGTAACCCTAGCTCCAAGTGCCCTATCCTTAGGAATCCTAACCATAGGGTGGGGTTTCCTACCCATAGGAACCCTAAACCTAGCTCCAAGCTCCCTACCCTTAGAACCCTAACCCTTGCTCCAAGGCCCTACGCATAGGAACCCTAACCCTATCTAAGTGCCCAATTCATAGGAAACCTAACCCAAGTGCGGGGTGCCTTTCCCATAGGAACCATCACCCTAGTTTCAAGTGCCCTACCCATAGGATCCCTAACCCTAGGGCTGAAAGCCCTACGTATAGGAACCCTAACCCTAGTTCAATGTACCCTACCCTTAGGAACCCTAACCCTAGGGCAGAAGCCCTACCCATAGGAATCCTAGCCCTAGCTCCAAGTAATGGGTCCACACCTCCATTAGAAATTTTTTAGGTGTTTGCAAATGAAAAAAAAGGTAGAAAAACACTGATTTAGCTATTTGTTTCTTTGGTTTCCTGTTCTGTGTCAGGGTCTTTACCAGACACCAGCTTCCGTTACCACACACACTAAAACTGGATATTTCCTGCCCACCCAGGCCATTAACTTTTTCCCAAACCGTGGTCATTTCTCCCTTCAACACCCTCCTTTCCTCACTCTCAACACCATCAACACCCTCCTTTCCTCTGGCTGCCTTACATCTCAAATCAGCCCCCCTTTTCCAAAATATTTCTGTGATAACCTTCCTAGTGCACGGGTCCCACCTCATCACTTCCCTAGTCAGACTTCTTCACTGCATTCCCCAGCAAGCTCCAGCTCCTTGTCTTCACCTTCAAGGGCCTGTATCCTCCATTAAGCTCCTTTTTCTCTCACTGCTTTAGCTTCCCCACCCCACCCCAGGCCTAACCTTCTGCCTTTGCTCCCTTCCCACCTTCCTCCGTGCTACCTCTGTGTTTGCCATAATCCTCTTTGTCTTGGGGAACAATGCCTCAGTGCTGTACCCACTGCAGTCAATGGGAGCATTGCCTTCACTTGTATCTGGGAAGGTGTTGGTGTTGCCAACTCTCACAATTTTATGAAAAGTCTCACACTATTGGGTGTTTTTAGTGGAATCAGGTGATTACGAGAATCTCAGCTTTCAATTTAAAAAAGAAAGAAGTATTTCTAGCCCTCATAGTTGCAGAGAAAAGTTTGGCCTCTCTGCTCACACTGTCACAAAACGGGGCCAGTGGAGGAGCATTTGAGACATGAACACCTCCTTATTTCACTAGAAAATTTTTAGTGCTGCCTCAGAGCAGGGGACTGGACTAGATGACCTGTTGAGGTTCCTTCCAGGCTACATAGCTATATGAGGCCCCCAAATGGCTACCATATGGTCACTACTGCCCTGGGTTGGACAGGAACCAGTGACTTGGATGTAAAAAGCTCCATTCTCTACTACCAATCCCTTGAAAGTTTGAAAACTTGAACTCTAAAGGCTCAGAGGCCCAAAGGCAAATAACCCAAAGTTTGTTTTAAAAGGTCATGATTTTTAAGCTGATCTTAAAATTTGTCAGGGATTAACTCATGATGTGCGATTTGGGGTAGGCAATATTGAGTCATCCCTCCCCATCACTCAAGCACTTCTGATCAGCAAACACAGGATTTTTGTACATCCGGAGCCATTCTGTCTCCTGCCTACAGCATCGGTCAATCAGATGTGACAGGACCTAGAACTTCAGAATTTTCATTCACATTAATGCTGTTGTGTAAAGTGACATTTTGTGCAGAGGCTGAATGACTGGGTGGGTAAAGAGGCTTTAGAGACACATAACAGGTCTGACTCTCATTTAGAAAGGGTAAGCACATGATCCCTCTGCAGCCCCTCAGATGGGAGCTGTGGTATTCTGTAACGACACTGTGTCTCACTGATGGGCTATGGGCATCTTACCTTGGCTTCTGACAGTCAGCAATGTCTTTTCCGTTTGTTTCCGAGTTATATCTTTCCAAGACCCACCAGGATCCTGAATCCACTCAGCCGCCTCACAATACACCTGGCCCTGGTCAGAGGGCTGCACTTTGCCAATAGACAGCTTGTATGTGGTGTCCCCAACCTTGTCCAGCCGGACATCTGACAAAAACCTCTGCACGTAGGAGGATCCCGGAGTCAAGACGAAATCCTTGGACAGGGAAAGAATCACTGTGGCCTGAGGATCTTCTGCTCCCTGGAGATGGTACCAGGCAACAGAAACATGGGTGTGTTGAGCTGTGGATTTTGACACCTCACAGGTGAGCCCTAGAGGATCTCCTTCCACTAGGGTGAGGGCCTGCGGTGTCATGGTGGCGGAGAGAGTGTCGGGGATCACTAAACACAAGAAAACACACCCGCACGCTGGTCACAAGTGGAACAACTCTCTGTCTAGACATAGCTACCCTGCTTATCAGCCACACCCTCCTCCTGGTGCAGGGATTTCCACTCTGTGGCATTAGCAGCTTTCTCTACTGATTGCTACCGATACACAAAGGGGCTCAGCACTTGGGTGGGAAGAGCTTGTCTCCTTTGCTGTTGTCAAGGTACAATTCCCCACTCTGAACCTTAACATCCAAAAGATGGGGTACCAGCATGAATTCCTCTAAGCTTAATTACCAGCTTAGAACCTGTAGCGCTGCCACTAACCAGGAATTCCAGTGCCTGGTACACTCTGGTCCCCCCAAAACCTTGCCCGGGGACCCCCAAGACCCAGACCCTCTGGATCTTAACACAAGGAAAGTAAACCCTTTCCCCCACCATTGCCTCTCCCAGGCTTCCCCTCCCTGGGTTACCCTGGAAGATCACTGTGATTCAAACTCCTTGAATCTAAAAACAGAGAGGAAAATTCACCTTCCTCCCTCCTTCTCTTTCCCCCTCCCAGACTCTCCCTGAGAGAGAAAGTAATCCTAACACAGAGAGAAATTAACCTTTCTCTGCCCCTCCCCTCCTTTCTCCCCACCAAGTCCTTGGTGAATCCAGACCCAGTCCCCTGGGGTCTCACCAGAATAAAAAAAAAATCAGGTTCTTAAACAAGAAAAGCTTTTAATTAAAGAAAGAAAAACAGTAAAAATTATCTTTGTAAATTTAAGATGGATTAGGTACAGGGTTTTTCAGCTATAGACACTGGGAATACCCTCCCAGCCTAAGTATACAAGTACAAATTAAAATCCTTTCAGCAAAATACAAATTTGAACTCCTTCCAGCCAAATGCACAATTAAACTCCTTCCAGCCAAATGCACATTTGCAAATAAAGAAAACAAACATAAGCCTAACTCGCCTTATCTACCTAGTACTTACTATTTTGAACTTATAAGAGCCTGTATAGCAGAGATTGGAGAGAAACCTGGTTGCACGTCTGGTCCCTCTGAGCCCCCAGAGTGAACAACAACCAAATTCTAACAGCACACACAGAAACTTCCCTCCCTCAAGATTTGAAAGTATCCTGTCTCCTGATTGGTCCTCTGGTCAGGTGACAGCCAGGCTTACTGAACTTGTTAACCCTTTACAGTCAAAGAGATATAAAGTACTTCTGTGCTATTAACTTCTACTGTCTGTTTATGACAGCTGTAACGCTCTCTTGCGCCCTCTTCAGTCAACCTGGGCCAGTGTTAACTGACTCCAAAGGGAATCAGGCGTAGGCGAAAGAGTATGGGCTAGTACAGCACAAGGATAAAGGGAAAACATGTGGGGAGGGGTACACCAGAGACCGCACCAAAGTTACCACAGAGCATGTCTCTCCAGGGAATGCTGCACCATCATTTACATAGGAGAGTGCAGAATAAGGCATTTTCCTTTGCATCTCCCATCCAGTCATGCTTCCCCCTCCTAACTCTCCCCCTTCCCAAAGACATCCCTTAGGACGGTCACCTTTTCCAGAATGTCAGTGGGTATCCCACATGTGTCAGAGTGACCCTGTGACTCTGGCCCGGCCTAAAGGATGCTAAGCATCCTACAGGCCCGGCCTAAAGGATGCTAAGCATCCTACAGGCCCGGCCTAAAGGATGCTAAGCATCCTACAGGCCCGGCCTAAAGGATGCTAAGCATCAGTTTTGAGGGCCTTTGTACCCATGGAGATATTTTGATGTGATCTGCTAGAGTTCTATCATGACTAGGAGTTCAAGAAATGAGGTATAGAGAACACGGCTCCCCTTCCTCAATGAAGAGCAGAATGGCAGCTTCCCTTCCTTTCTCCTTTTCTGGCTTGGGGGAGGGGGACTTAGCTCCTCCTCCCTAGTGGAAGTGAAGGTTCACTAGGAAAGGAACACGAAGTGGGAGCCACTGAAGGGGTTTGTGACTGGCTGAGGCCCTTCCAGCCTTCCCATCACTTGGTGGAGCAGCAACAAAAGCCCCAGATGAGGAAGAAGAGAAGGCCCAGCTAAAGGCCCTATTCACCTCCTCTCCCACTACCACACCATCTGCCCCTTCCCTTCAAGAGAGAAGACACCTGTCCCCACCATCTCTCTCTCTACAGAGGGAGCAGCCATCTGATGTCCCTGTGCTTTTTAGACACTGCACTTCACTGGCCTCTCCCTTCACTAAATGGGATGCTGACATCAGGGGCAGCACTATGTATTTTGCTCCCTAAGCACAGCAGTCAGGCAGTTTTCAGCAGCATGCCTGAGGGAGGTCCCACAGTCCCGCGCCTTCGACGTACCCGCCACCAAATTGCCACCGAAACCACAAGACCTGCAGACCTCCTGCAGGCAGGCTGCCAAAGGCAGCCTGCCTGCTGCCCTCACAGCAACCAGCAGGCAGCCCCAGGCACGCACTTGGTGCGCTGGTGCCTGGAGCCACCCCTGGCTGACATACAGGGTTTCACTGCCAACATGGGACCACCACAGCTGGACAGCATCAACAGCAAAAGAAAAGCCAAACCTGAACCGTCCTATCTGGCCACCCTCACCCAGTGCCTCAGAGCAGCCGATGGAAGGTGGCTGAATGGCAAGTGTGAGGCTAGCAACCTTCTCTAGCTCTTACCTGAGAGGTTCATCTTGGCACTGTAACTCCCAAAGTACCTCTCGTCAGTGGTGGGTGTGTGGCACTCGTATTCACCAGCGTCCTGGTCCTGGAGCTTCGTGATGTGCAGCAGGGCAGAGTCCCCCTGTACCCTCTCTACGTAGATCTCTCCACTCCGCACACGCTGGGTGTAGATGGCGTAAGGGAAGGAGGAATCCATGGTGCTGATCATCTGCACTTCCCGCTCTGGGGCAGATGGCAGGTAAATGGACCACTGGAAATTCTGTTGCGAGGACCCCTGGTAGCCACTGACATTGCACCAGATGGTGATGTGATAACCTTTAGCCCGGTAAAGACGTCCTTTCTGAACCAACACTATTCTCTGGCCAACGCAGAGGCCTGCTTATAAATAATGAAACTGCAGTAAAGTTATGTGGCAATGCAAGTTCTTCTAGAGGCACATCCCAAAAGCGGGGATTTGGATTTTAAAAATACATGGAATTTGAGTTGCAAAAGTGGGGTGCTTGCAGTCACAGGCTTACTTCACTTGTGCATTTACCTGATTTGCTCTCACAATTGTGGTATCAGCACAACTGTCATTTACATGCGCTGATACCCCCGTGGCACATATAGCTGCAGTAACCGCATGTTCAAACCGAGAGCCTCACATTTTAAGGATTAGCGTCCTTTTAATAATTATTCTGCCCTCCTTGGTGCTGCTTAGACCTCTGTTTGGAGGGCAAGAGCAGAGCAACAGAGTGTTGAGATGGATACCCCACAGTTCTAACGAGGTATGAAGAGGTTAAGAGAACTGGGCATGATTAGCCTATAGATAACACAGCTAGGGTGAGTGGATATCAGAATTGACTATCAGTATGATAAGGGATGTTAGAAAGAGGACAGAGAAAACTGATCTCACTAGCCAGCATGGACAGTTGATGGGCTGCAAGTGCAGTGGGGGATAAGGCTGGTTTACCATTAGAAAAACTTTTGTAGGAACATGTCAGGTGATGAGATGTGCCAAAGGAAGCCTCATCAGAGCAGGCAGATAAGGACATCCCTGCACAGGTGAATAGCCTGCAAGGGCAGTTCACCTCTTAGCTGCACGGCCCATCCCCCTTCTGTCTGCATGTGGCCTGAATGGTGTGGGAAAGGGAAGCAACAGGGTTGTCTACTCAGCAGGTAGTTTTTCTCCCCTCATTACAAGTGGAGTTCTCAGAGCAAGTTGTTTTATCTATGTTTTATCTGAGAGTCCCAAAAAGGGATTGTCTATACAGGGACATTGACGAGAATGGCCATTCCAGAGTAACTCTCTCTGTGGACGCTATGCTAGAAGAAGATTACCTTCTTCTCGTTGGACTTTGGAAGTAGATTACACTAACCCAGAGAAAGGCGTTTGTATTCTGGAACACAGTGTCCACCTGGGGAGTTACAGCAGTGTAAGTACAGCCCTTATAGCCACATCCTGCGCTATACTAGAATAGCTTCCCTTGGAGATGAGCCCTTAGTCTCCTGAGTAAAGTACAAACAGCAACATAAGCAAAAGGACAAATAACAGCAGGTGCAGCTCCCTAGGGAGGCTGTGGGCCAAATTAAGTTGGGATGGAATTTTTGGTGCAACATGCAGGTCCAGTGTAAGCTCGTGATAAATGGGAGTACGCAGCAAGGTCACGTACCATGTGCCAGTCAGACATTCAGTGGTTGTACAAAATGAGCCAAATCCTGCCCCACTGAAACAGACAGGAGTTTTGCCATTTATTTTGGCGAGATTATCATCACATTAATCAAGGCCAACCAGGAACAAGGCCCCAATGAGACAGACACTGCACAGAGAGTAGTAGGGGGTCCTGCCCTGGAGCACTTCCGAGCCAAATAGCCAAGACAGGGCAGGGGAAGGGCTGTCACACACAAGCAGCGTGAATGATGGGATGGCAGAAAATGTCACATTAGCATCACAAGTTTTTGTTTTTGCTTTTTCAGTCAGGAGGGTACCAGGCAAATGGACAGAAAAGGGAAGGGAGCAGGAACTTTGAAGGGGGAGATCAAGAGTAGCTCAGCGAGGGGAGCATAGCAAGAGGAAGCAACTAAGGAGAGTGACAGAAAGCAGCCCTACCTGTCCATGCTCATGTACCTCCACAGTGCTGTCAGCACCCCTGTGGCCATGCTAAGCCCCTGAGAGGGGGAATCTCTGTCCATTACTGAGCCCTAGCGCACCTCATTGCCAGCTGTAGTGGCCAGTGCGACAGAGAACCCCAGACACACCCAGAACCCCAGAGGCCAAGTCCCCTCCCTGAGAGGAGCCAAAGGAGTGGGTGGCTTTGACAAAAATCAGTGAAGGGGGCTGGATGGCTTCCATGTCTAAGCCCTCCCTTTGGCCTTTACTTACACTCCCTCTACTACCCCCTCCCCCCAACCCGCAACTGCTGAACGGAGAGGAAAACCAACAAGCTCCATGACACTCACCAAGGATGAACAGGAGTAAAGCGGCTGAGCGCTCGATGGACCCCATTACAAACAGAGGCAGACAGGTCCTTCCCCTGCAGGTGGCAGGAAGTTCTCCTCAGACAACTGCAGCCACCAAGCCCTGCAAGAGCCACCGGATGGAAGGCGGCCGGCTCACGACGTGGTTTCCCTTTTTTCAAAGGGGGGGGGCAGGGGCAGAAAGACGCTGGCAAAGTGACTTATTTCAGAGCTGCAAAGGCAGGGTCCCAGTGCACAGCCACAAAACCAAGATGTTGCGTGCCAGACACCCCCATTACCTCGCCCTGCTTTGGTTGCATCTCACCCAGTGCTGAGGTGCAGCCTGCTTAGACTGTAAGCCTCTCAGTGCAGGGACTGTGGTTTCTCTGCTGTCCCTACAGCACCTAGCGTGCAGTGAGTGCTTTGCAACGGATGATAGAGATCACCCCCCTCCTTTGTCACTGTGGCCACCATTAAAATGCCCACCCTACAGCCCCATGTGCCCAACACTGGGGTTCACACTACTGTGTTTGATTTTGTTATTAAATAAAAACAAAACCTAAAAAGAGAGACCTCAAATCAACCAACCAAAACAGACCCCTACACACACACACACACACACCCAGCAGAGGGAGAAGAGCCAGCGATTCCATAGACCACTTCGAGATTTGGATACTGCCCCTCTATTGTGCATGGAAGGTGCTGAGGAGCAATACAAAACCCTCACTTAGATCCACTGGGATTCACATGACCACATGTGGCCAAGAGCTTGGTATTACATCTTACACAACAGGCAGCGTGGCTCCTCCATTACAGTGTTGGGGCACAGACTCCACGCTGGCTCCATTTGATTGAGTCACCAACACCACTCTTGGCAACCTCATTTTCCCCGTGGGAAATCATATCCAGATGCTGAGTAGGCCCAACCTGTGCGGCTTATTAGCACTCACAGGATTGCAGCCTCCTTAGTGGGACAGCTGAAGGTCTGCTGATGTGCTAATCTCCACCATCAGCCCCACTCCGCTTTAAATCTCAACACAGATGTCGTTTCATGGCTTCCGGGGCCTCACTGAGGAGGGATTTCTTGAAAGCCTTCTCTCCACTTATCTGCCCCACAGCTAGGAAACAGCTGCTCCCTTTAACACCATGAGGTGGGTTAATGGGAGAGCAGAGCACCTGCCCCACAGTTCTCTGACATCATTAGAGGCTGCATGCCAAAAGCGGGCATTTGCTTCAATTAACTTTAATGGCCAGGAATTGGAAAGCCCTGAACAGGCCTCCTGCTTCCAAAGCTTCTGGGATACCTTTCTGCAGTTGCTGAGGAAATGGTGGCCACAGAGTAAAATGAGCTTCTGCCCCGCCGCTCAGCAGTCTGCACACACCCACAAAATGCACCTGAGCAAAGCAAGGCTGGTGGAAAGGCAGCCACATGCAAGAGGCTCAGCAAAACCCATGGCATCGGCAAACATTTGAAGAGACCCAGAGAGGGGTCTAGGGTGACTGCAATGGAAACTGAGACTCCTGATTTTTGGAGCTGTGGCAGCAGGGTCCGACACACAGTTACAGAGGGAGGCACTGCTGCTTCTCTTTCCTTCTGTGAGAGAGAGGCAAAGAGTTGCGTACTGGCCAGTGCTGCTTTCCCATTCATTTCAACAGGATGATTTGGAACACCATGACCTCTCTGGCTTTCAGCTTCAAGCTGTCCCCTACAGGGCATCCTGGGGTCCGTCCACATCATCTCTATGCATACCTGGAATGTTGCAGGAGAGCAACTGCCCAGGGGAAATCCAGCCCCCCTAGGCATCTGGCTAACCCACAGAAAATGGTTTGAATTAGGGGGACTTTCTGAAAGGAGTTTTCTGTAGGAAGGATGTTGACACAACATGGTTAGTTGAGAGTTGTGTAGCTCCCCGCAGCACTGCTGGGGTAGCAGCTGAAATAGAAGATTGGTTCAGGGACATGTCGTTGGAATGCCGATTGTAAAACAAACGCTGTTAGTGTGATCCCACCAGACTGGGAGAGGGAGCAAGGTTCATTTAAAGAACAAAACCAAACATAAGATCTCTATTTTCTCCTTTTAATAAATTGATTTATATGACACAGCCTGCAGGTCTGGGAGATAAAGACAGAGATTGCTTGCTGCAAGACTCGGTATGTTATTAGCTCCTACTCAGGCTGCTTGTTAGCCTGCTTGAATGATTTCAGTACAGATAAGCAGCCTCAGCTACAGAGCCCAGCCTCGGTCCTTGGTGACACACCTATCAGACAGAGCTCCCCACCAGGATGTTGCCTGCCTCCTATGTGCAACCATATAAAAGCAGCGTGTGCTTTCAGGGATCTGTTTCCACAAATGGCAGGAAGTAGAAAGTGGCTGATCATGACAAGCAGCAGCGTCTCTCTCTATAGGTATATGTATATAGGAGGAGGGATAAGCTCTGTGGGATGTTCCCCAATTGCCCTCCCCCACAAAGCTACAAAAGCTCCTCCATTGTGACAAAGCATCATGGGAGATGACTGGCAAGGTGTGAGGGTCAAGCAAATGGCTGAAGCCCATGCCATTGTTCTTGGACTAGGTCAGTCCTTACCACATCTGCTTACCTTACCTTAGTTCTTCCACCCCAGCATGAAACCCCCTTGGGCAGGGGTTAAGGAGCATTCCAGGAGCCTTCTACTGCCATGGCCAGGGCCGGCTTTAGGAAGTGTGGGGCCCAATTCGAAGAGTTTTGGTGGGGCCCCAGCAGGGATGACTTAAAATAAAAAAAACAACAACCCACGTGTGGCTTGTACTCACCGGGCGGTGCCCTGAGTCTTCGGCGGCACTTTGGCAGGGGGTCCTTCACTCACTCCAGGTCTTCAGCGGCACTGAAGGAGCTGCAGCCAAAGTGCCACTGAAGACCTGAAACGCCGCCAGGTGAGTAAAAATTAAAAAGGCGCCTCTAGCCAGGGAAGGGATTCTCACTGGGTGCGGGGCCCTCTTAGGCGCGGGGCCCGATTTGGGGGAATTGGTGGAATAGGCCTAAAGCCGGCCCTGGCCATGGCTCCCTGTGGATGACTCTGGCCTCCAGGGCTGGATTAACCTTTTGTAGGCCTAACTCCAAACATACTTGTGGGCCCCCATGGGGGCAATGGAGCATGGTGCAGGGGGTTCAGTCCCTGGAGCGAGGGGCCAGCCAGGGGCAATGGGGCATGACATGGGGCAGCCCAGCACAAGTCAAACCGGTAGCTGCCAGATGCACAATGGCTCACATGGCCCTGTGCTGCTAGCATACCCCTTCCCCTTGGTGTGGGCCCATCTCATGCCCCCCCCACCCCGATTCCCTATAGCCAAAGCCCCTCCCGGACCTGCTATGCTCAGCCCCCTGCCAGACCCTGCCACTAATGTACAGCACCCTGCACACCACCACAACTGTCCAACACCCCATACAGAACCCCTCACAGCCCAGCATCCCCCCAGGCCCTCCACAGACCCACTCCCCCACACCCTGCCTCCTGGCCCCACTCACCAGACCTGCTGGGAGGTGACTCTCTGCTGGGCTGAGCTGTCAGCATCCTGGGGTAGGGAATCACTCTGGCCCCTCTGGAGTGGCATGATCAGCCAGGGCCTGCACAACACAGGCTCCCTCAAGACCCAGTTGGCTGGAAGGGCCCAGACAAGCCCCCCCCTGCCCTCCTCACCAATGGCCGAGACTGGCCTGGCTTCTGCATCAGTCCCAGGTGGCTCAGCTCCAGGGACACAGGTGGGGCCCCACAGGCGGTGGGAAGGAGAGACTGCCTGGAGCTGGCGGTGCACTGGGGTCCAGCCAAGAGGCAGAGAGAAACCAGCGGGTGAGGCCAAGGGGTGGAGCCCTCAGCTGGCTGGCGGGTGGGCAGGCTGAGAGGAGCAATGGTGGGCTGCGGGATGGAGGGAACCAGCAGACTGGTGGGGTCTCAGGGCATAGAGCAAATAGACCAGGCCAGGACCTTCTGAGCATGGGCCCGGCTCCATGGTGCCCCTGGCACCATTGTAAACCCAGCACTGCTGGCCTCGCTTACTTGAAGATCCCAGGTCAAACAATCCCCCTACCAGGTCCATGGAAGAGCAAACTGCCATTGCTACCCCAACAGAGCAATGAAAAGAAAAACAAACAGAGGTCAGACTCACTGAGTTTCCTTCAGTCAGGGTGGAAATAATACACACAGGGGGACAATCTGGCTTAGAGTCTAAGTCAAATGATGTGTTAACTGACCTTTGCAAAAGAAAAACAGGATACACTTGCTTTATCCAGCCACATAGGTGTGTGTATAGAGCTCCCTAAACAAAGAGAAACAACAGCTCCCAGCCTGGAGGAATTTGCAGTCTTTAAAAACACGCCTCCTCCGAGGGAAAATGCTAAAACAAACATAGGGGAGGGCTAGCAAAGGCACAAAGCAGAAAGAAGGGAAAGGATCAGAGTCCTTTACAAAGCTGGTTAAAAGTTGCCAGTTCTGTTAAAAACCATTTCAGTGAAGACAGATAGTGGAGAGAGATTTAGCACTTCTATCTTCCAGGTACCTGAACAAAAAAGGAGGGATGGGGAGAGGGGAAGAGAGAGAGAAAGAGGAAAATGAAAAACTCAACAAAGACCAGGATAATACATAGACAAGCTATGCACTAGCTCCCAGGGAATTGATTAGATATGAAATTAGAGCTGGGGAAAAAAAATAGGGCACAAATAGATACTTACTTGTACCTTGAATGATGTGTTACAAGTGTTACTCTAGCACCCTCTGGGGACAGATGTTGTTACCTCTCACCATTTTCTCAAGGGAAGACTGATCAATGTAAGATTTGGAATAGTGGAGGCTTTTTTATCTATAAATACCCATGTAACACACACAATATGTTAAAAGAACATTAAGGTTTCATATTCTTACTTGAGTGCTTGACATTGCCACAATAAAAGCTGTCGTTACAATCTTCATTCAGCCCCCTTGTGCACGTGCATTATAATACAGTTTTTAATCACACGAGCACATACTCTCCCCCTCCCCCCCCTCGTCCTCTAGGCCCCCTTCCAATGCCTCTTCCTTACTCTCCTTGGAAATGGCCAAACAATTTTGGATGAAAGTTTCCAGAAAAAAATTGCCCGAGAGAAAGTTCAGCCTGAACAGTTAAAGCTTGGTAAAGCAACTGAAAGCAGGGTCTAATAATAAGACGCATCAGGGCCACCTTTATATGTGGTGCTACCAGCGGTGCCTGTAAATGTTAAAACTTTCCAATAGAGGACAACTCATACAACACTCCGTTTATGATCAACATTTTAAAAGCCCTTTGGGACAGTCATCCAAGCTGATGCCTTAATTGGCCTGTACCTTATGAGAGAGCAGGGGCCTCATGTGTGTGCTGCCAAGGGTGGCCAGCCAAGGTGAGCCCATCCCACCATGACTACACCGGGCGAGGCGGTGTTTGAGATAGGAAAAGCAGGGCTAAAGTTTTCAAACGGTGAAAAAGAAGCCATTCAAGCCGAGGCAAGAGGGTCTGTGTTCAGTCACTGTTTTAAAGGAATGGGCTGATTTTTAAGAATTGAGCTATTGATTTCCACCCCCTTGCCTGGTTTAAGCTCTTGGTTACATTAGAGAAGCCCTTGGCCAGGTGAGTATCTGTGATTGACAGCACCTGCCTATTCAGAGTACTGCCATTCTTCCTTGTCAATAGCTGAGAGTGGCCCCCACTCCTCAAACATCTAGCACAGCCCATTCCTCCCAGCTTTTAAAAACCATGGGCAAATCCAACTTTGCCCAAGAAGTGTTTTCAGCTTCGGATGCATCCAAAGAAGTGAGCTGTAGCTCACGAAAGCTCATGCTGAAATAAATTTGTTAGTCTCTAAGGTGCCACAAGTACTCCTGTTCTTTTTGCCCATCTAATGTGTTTCTGTTAGTCAAAATGGTCTGGCAAGTAAGTCCTAACTCCTGCATCTTAGGGCTTGGTGCAGTTTGGGCGGAAAGGGGCAGTGAAGGCTTTTCAGTTGACAGCATTATCACTTTTAGCAGCTCTTAGAGGTGTTTAATAATTGGCTGCAGCAATGGCTGTTTAATTCTCTCTACCATTTCAAATGTAACCATTTAATTTAAAAAACCCTCAGCCGCTGGAAAACCTGTAATCGAATCCAAGCCTCTGTCAATCTAATTAGTTTTGAAATAATGTATCTCCAGCACTTGGAGACCTAAATAAGCAGCTTAACATTAAAACCCAGCTTCTTTCCCAAACACTTACTGCTTATTTTTTTAAAATTCCAAAATGGAAGTTCTCATTAAACAATAGCCAGCTGAAATTTTTATTCCATTCCCCTCTTGGGTCCCGTCCCCCCACCAACTCCCGGCATTTGCCTTAAGAGCATGTGTCAGGAAGCTGGAGGGCAGGTGAGGAGCTATGTGTATCACCTCTGCCATTCTGTCCATCAGGCATTTTGAACCATGCTTCACTATTGCTAAAAAGAGACTCGTGTCTCTTCAAATCCCAGTGCAGACAAGGTTTAACCAGGTTACGTAACAGTTTATAATGCCTTGCTGTAGTTTAGCTTGGCAGGACTAGCAACCAGTAAGACCAAAACTATCACCTACTTTTGTCAACTGTTTGGTAATATGTTTAGGCCCGGTCTACGCTGGAATAGGGGTAGCATCGCTATTTAAAAGAAAATAGGCTGCATCGTCCTGGGAGAGGCTGCTCTTCCTGTGAGGCATGACCTGAAACTGAATTGTGAAGGGCCACCTGCAGGACTGCACCCTGGACTGTAACCTTGAGACAGCAGAACAATGCCCATGCTCCATGGGGTCCAGCAGCAGTCCAGGCAGGGAAGAGAAACAGGAGCTTTCTTTCTGCCATCCCTGCTGCTGCTTTTGCTCCTCCCTTCTCTGCCCACCCAGGGCAGCAGAAGTGTGCTTCAAAGGGCCATGGGGTTGGATTAACGGTTCCCTGGAGCAGATAAGTCCCAGAACTGAAGGATATGCAGGCAGGAAGGGGAGAGGAAAGGGAGAAAGTCCCCGCACCACTAGATCCATGCTCCACAAGTACCTCAACCCACAATATATCCAAAAATAACTGTGATCCAAATCCCGGAGTCCTTTAGGATATGAAGAGTAATGGGACAGGTCCCCCTGCCCCTCAGCCATTTCATCAGTGGCAGATAAAAAGGTTGAGAGACTTGGTTAGTGGGACCGGGCACAGGAGTAGGAGACATAGGCTCTATTTTTGCTGCAGCCACATACTGTGTTGCCTAAGGCACGTCACTTAATCTCCCCATGCCTCTGTTTCCCCATATGTAAAACTAGCATGATACTTGACCTCCTTTCTGAAACAGTTTCTGATCCACAGGTCAGTAACGTGGGTGCCTGATGGTGCCATTGTTCATGGGTCCAATCTGATTTGAACAGCGATTGACCTGATGCAAACTATTCCCTAAATAACTTACTCAAGGAATAACAGCAAAACTGTGAACGCATGATTCATCAACTAACATCTGAGTAGCTCTATTTATTCCAGCTATCACAGCGTGCAGTCTAGGGCCAAGGAGGTGACAGCATTCCTCCCTCCCCACACACACCCCACGCACTCCCCAGACGACTTTAAAGTTTAAAAACTGAGTTTTTAAGCTTGAGAATCAATAGCCTCCTTGCTGCACAAACTTAACTCTTGCACATGCCTTTCTGCTGTCAAAGCTACCCAGGGTGGTTCATCACTACACCTCCCTTAACTGAACCCTTCCTCTTATCTGAAACCAGGTCACAGCCCAGGGGGGCATTAGACAAGTGAGGCTCAGATAATAGTGGTTGCACTCAAGAGCTCCCTAGGCAGCTGCTTCCTGCAGGAGGAACGGCAGTTTCATTTCCTTTGCTTGGTTCTCCCCTCCAAGTCAGGGCCAGCTGGCTTCCCTAAGGCTGGCTGGCTCATTGGCATTTGCTGCACAAGCCTTTATCCACTGAAATCTGACTTGACTCCATTAAAATGGCAGGCGAGAGCTTAAGTGACTACAGGCCAGACACTCCATTGAAGTTAATGGGGAATTTGGGCCACGCAAAGACTGGAAGACTCAGATATTTGTGCTCCAGCGTGAGCTTTCAGCACATGAATACATACACGTGGGAGTGTAGCTGATCTGGCTGGCCTTAGGGCAGCCAGCCAGTCAGCTTGCTCTCTATAATTAGGGGAACTAACCGGCAGGCTTTGAAGTCTGCAATCAGGGCTAAGAAAACCTGACAGCAGACTTCAAAGTCTGCTGCGCCAGCTCGCCTGATTATGTGAAGGCTGCTGGTGTCCCTCAAGACACTGAGATAATCGTGGTAGCACGGCACTTTCCCCCTCCCCAAGTTGCTAGGATTTGAACTCAGGATTTTTTTCCCCCTCTGCTCCTCTAGGTAGGTGTGTGTGTGAGCTGAATCCTCCCTGGAGGAAATGTGGGTTCTGCTGAAACATACAGTGAAGGCCTGAGGGAGCTGGAACTCTTGGAGTGAACTCACCAATGGTTTTTGCTGTGGGTGCTGAAAGCCAGACAGGTCAATTGCACTCAGAGCGTGGAGCACTGGGCCTTATTGTGCTGTGACTGACTGATCTGATGCCAGCTACTGGGATAAAGGTTGACTGAAATCACAAATTTTCAAACCTGGCTGCCTAAAATTGGGCTCCTGCTCTCTACTGAGAGCAGTCACCTGAAACCCTGACCTTTGCTGTCGAGAGAGCCCAGCTTGTAACCACAAAAGGTGGCTTGTTAGCAGGCACTGGCTGAGCAGCTCTGACACTGGGTGAGGAGCAGTCTCCCTCCAGGACTAAGCAACCAGGCTGCAGGGAGACAGCTGCTGGGCACTCGTATGTATAAAGCACCTTGGCTCTGTGGAAGAAGTAGGGTGCTGTACAAACATGCTGAAATGGACTGTAATGAAAATACCCTGCTAAGAACCAAGGGTTCAGCACTGGACTATCAGGGGATCACACGTCCACGCCAAGAGGTACTAGCAGACCTCTGCAGAGCTCTCAGCTCCTGCAGCCCTGGCTGTGTCTGACTCTACCCAGTCCTAAAGAGCCTCACTCTCATCACTGTAACAGGTACAATATCCCCAGAGCATGGCCAGTGACACTCCACTCTAAACAGAAACCAGTTCTCTCCCCCTGCCCTTGAAACTGCGTGTCAGACAGGCAGCAGCCGCAGAAGCTGCTCAGATTTCACAAGGTCCATTAGCAGAGTCAAAGTGGGTCCGGCTGAAAGCCTGGAGCTGCAAACTCTGGCTTACTGCAGGCTCCTAAAGCCTCCAATCTGCTTCTTAGTGATCTATAGCTCCTCTGAAATGAATATAATCTGCTAACTTGGGATCATGCATGGCTCAGCAGAGCGAGGGGAGGGGGCAGAACCTTTCACTTCCAGTTTACATTCCAGCACTATTTGGCAGTATCTGAAGAGATACCAAGTGATGGCTATTCCGTGGCTATTGCTAGCAGACAGCTATTCATATCAATAAAATTGCTGCCCTCCCATCCCTTTGTCGTCAGTCTCAGGAAAACACCCACAGACAGAACAGGTTATATAAGCTGACCTGCTCTCCCCTGCAGAGGTGGTCCCTGGAGGCCAGATTGCAGGACAGTGTAGGTAACCACCAATGCTCTGCCATTTGTATGGAGAGAGGCTGCTCCAGCACCTTTCACCGTTACAATATTTACATGAAAAGAAACTTATTATGCCAAGTTAAACTTTGTTTCTTAAAAGCAGGTGGGGCTAAGAAATGGGAACTTCTTAGACATGCCATTTTTGTGACAGATACATTTGTGTGGTGCTGGATAGACAATTTCTACCTTGCCTCTCCTGTCGCACAGTGTCTCTGTCCCACCTTTGTTAGTCCCAGGGGTGCAAATGGTTCTAGAATGAGTGATTTGAAAAGTACCTAGATAAATGATCCATCAGGACCAGCACTACAACATGGCAAGACCGATCTTACATTGACATAGCACTTTTCATCCAAAGGAGCCCAAGCATTACGCCTATCATACATACCCCAGGGAAACGCCTTCCAATAAGGAAATGCAGCTACCATTTGAGTGTGAAGTGGCAGCACTACTCAACAGGACAGGGAGTGAATGCCATGGTCAGTGGAAGCAGCAGTGGCATTACAGAGGTAACCACATCCCCTTTCACATTGAAATTTGGTGAGAAAACCAGTTTATTAACAGACATCACACACCAACACACAGATCCTGAGCACATATATGCTATGTCCTGTGCAATATGGCACTAGTGACAGACAGCACAGTACCACCGACCACCATTCTGGGGCACTGGCTTATTGGTTATTTAAGAGTCACAAGCTGAGCCTCAGTTCTTGTCTGTTGAATGGGGCCAGTAATACTTCCTTTCCCCTACTCTTTGGCTGTTTAGACTTAGGCTCTTTAAGAAAGGAACCATCTTAGTAGCGGTGTTATAGACAGTGTCTTGCACAACAAGGCCACAGGTTCAGTTGGGGCATGTAATACCAGTCAATAAGAGCACTGCCTGTTGAATAACCAGCCCAAAGGCTATGTCTTTAGCGGACGAAGTTGGCCCCTTCTGCTTTGGCTCTGTGCTCCATGTTAGTTTGGAGCTGTTTCCTATCATTGGTGCTTAGTTTTACAGCATGTTCTCTTGGGTCCTTGAAGGCCATAAAATGTTATTAGGACGAGGGGCAGGATCCAGCCCAGCAAGGGGCAGAGTGGGACAACTGTACCCTCGTTTGGTTTCAAAACTGTGCCAAATTCTGGGGCTTGGCTCTAGCCACATTTGTAAACATTTCCAAATGCTGTACAGAGCCTAGCCCACGCCTTGTTTACACTAGCCTTTGGGGAAAATCTCCCACCATTGCACTACACTGAGCCCAACTCTAGCAAGAGCAGCACCATCATCTAAAACCTGCTCAGAACAGAGTTAGATGATACCCAGTGGTTAAAGACTCCCAGGCCTTGCCTATCGTAGTGCTCCTGCTGTTACTACCACTGGCGGAGCTCCACCAATGCTAATGCAAGGGTGGGAGATTGCCCAGAGGCTAGCACGGTCTGCCTCACAGCAAGCTATTTGAGGACAGGTAATGTTGCACTTGCGGGCAGATGGACATACTATATATGTGCTTGGGAGGGAGGGAGGAAGGGAGGGGGCAAAGAAAATTAGCAAACGAGAGCACTGTAGACAGAGGGCAGGAAGGTTAAGAAGCTAGGAGAAGAGAGATGGGGACGGAGCCCAGGATACAGGTGAGAGAGATGGCAAGGAAGGGGAAGTAGGATGGGAAATGAAAAAGTAAGCAAAGAGAGAGGAGAGCATGTAAGAAGCATTTAGAGATGAAAAATGGAAAGAAAAATGGAAAAAATGTAGCTACACAAAATATTGTTAGTAGAATTTTATATGCACTGCTATCCCCCATTTGGCTTGTTTGGCTGCAGTTCATATACTATTTCCACTGAGGTGGGGGTGGGGAAAGAGCTAGATATTTGGTATAGGTCTAGTAGAAGCGGCTATGTAGTAGGTCTGATACCATGCTCCCAAGCAAACGTGGAAAAAAGGGAAGCCCAAGCACAGAGCAAAGAAAGAGAAAAATAGGAAGAAACTACTTAGAGTGAAGTCCAATTGGGCTGTAGAAGTCTGAGGTTGCAGAACCAGCTCCGCATTCAGGTGGTCATCAAGAAAACGTTTTTTGAGGTTGCTTGTGTCAGACTAGGCAGCTTAATGCCTATACAGAAACTACATGGAGGGTCTCTTCAGTTAGTAGATATTTTGGTCTACACTAAGTCTGTTCAGCATCCTGACAACGAACACCATTCACAACCATATTCAGACAGTACAACGGTGTAGTGGAGAACTGGTTTTAAACAGCAGGAGAATGGATAACAATACTAGCACTTCTCTCCTGGTTCTACAAATGGCAGCAATCTCATGAAGTAATGCCGGTGCAAGACAACCTCCAGGGGAAAACACAAGCCTAGCAGGCATGCTGCCAGCACAGCAGCGGCACAGGACAAAAGCTGATGGGCCATCATTCTATTCCCAGGTATCTCACTTATTTGTGTTATGGTAGCACCTAAGGTTCCCAAATCAGGCATAGTGGCCTCATTGCGCTCAGCCACTATCAACACTTATTTGAAAAGAATCCCTGCTCCAAAGATCTCAACTTGGAAACTGGGAAAACATGAGAACTCCATGCTGATGTCGTGATCTTTTCTTTCAGTCATAGCTGCCAGACCTGAGCCGGGGAGGGCAAGAAACCAAGGCATACACTGTGGTGGGAGTTGCCACACAAGCCACCACTCAGCAGTGCTACACTGTGAGGTGGCTTTGGTATTGTGATCAAGCAGGGTAGCATGAGTGACCTGAAAGACTGACCTTGCCAAAGAACGAGTACAGGCAGTTCCCAGCGGCTTCTGCACCAGCGGACTTAAATTCCTACAGGAGGACAAATTACCACCCTTACAGTAGCAGAGCAGGGAGGTGCATTCTTCACACTGCTGTAGGGCTTGGTGATGTTACCAGCTGTGACAAGAGAAAAAAAATCCCAGACTGGGGGCATATCTTCACTGGCAGAGCTTTAACGTGGCCTGTGTAGTCGCAGCACAGCGTTGGGAGAGAGCTCTCCCAGCGCTGCAAAAAAACCCACCTCCACGAGGGACGTGGCTCCCAGCGCTGGTGCATTGTCTACACTGGCACGTTACAGCTCTCAGACAGAGTAGGAGAAACACAAATTTTCAGCACCAGTACCACTGACTTTCCCGATTGCTGTTTGGAAGAGTCAGGAGAGCCAGCCAGCAGCCCTGATACGCTGGTTTTAGAGGATACCATAGGCATTAACTCATGGCCCTTGCACAACCAACAGTCTGGCTCAGGGTGGACAGGAGGAGAAAGTTGCTGCTCTCAATATGGCCTGTTTTATAGTGGGCAGAGCAGGGAACCAAAGTTGAGACCTAGTTTGGATGATAATACACCATATAACCTCAGGCCAGTCATTTAAACTGTCCAACAAACGGGGAGAATACCTACTAAATTGGATGGGTAGGGGGGAGAAGAGAAAAGAGGGCTGCAAGGCTCAAATCTGATGTCTGTTTGAGGGGAGCTGCGAGTGCAAACCCGATGGGAAGAGCTGCCTGCGGTGTGAACATTCTGACCACAGAATGGTTACCAAAAGACTCGCTCTTTATTTTGAACATAAAAAGAAACAATACAGAGCATCATTAGAACCATTCAATTCTGGCATTCCACAATTATGCCAAACACCTTATTCCATACCTTCCACCAATTCCTGTCGATTTCATTAAGTGATTTTCAAGCAATGCCTGGTTCAGAGTCCAAGAAGAGAGGCATTTCCCAGCTGTAACTGAGTAGGGAACTTGTGGCAAAGTGAACAGAGTAAGATCGACAGGAGCCCTTAGCATACTTGGCTACTCGTTTCAATCCCAGGAGTTGCAGCTTAGAGGGTACTGAACCCTTGCATTGCACCTCATGCAGCTTAATCCTTAACCTCATTATACCAACCACTCCTAACACACACAAGTGGTTACAGGGAGTTAAAAAAAAAAAAAAAAAAAAAATCATGGGAAAGAGTGACTAAGACACATATTTTTTCTAGTTAGAGACGAGATTCCCATTGTATAAAAAAAGAGTATTACAAAATTGGCACACTTGGAAGACCTGCTGGGGAAGTAATGCCCCAAAGATTTCAGCCTTCAAAAATACAGCAACAACAGAGAGAAAGGGGGATGGAGCACCACCTCCCAAAGGGCTAGTGGCTGTGAGATCTAGTGGCCGTGAGATCTAGTGGCCAACTCCTTTCACGTGGAATGGGGAGGAGATGTGTTATGCTCTGATGGAAGAAGAGGTTACTCACCCTGTGCAGTAACTGTGGTTCTTCGAGATTTGTGCTCATACGGGTGCTCCACCTAGGTGTGCGTGTGCCCCAGAGGTCCTTCGAGATCTTCAGGAGCAGTGTCCGTTCAGCCCTTGTATCACTGTGGTTATCCTTGTGCCCTGCGCTGAGGCTGTAGCAGGCTACATGGGTGAACTGCCCCCTCAGTGCCTTCTGCATTACTGAGTCTCAGAGGAAACTGAAACCAAGGGGAAGGAGGGTGGGTAATGGAGCACCCACAGGACACACATCTTGAAGACCAACACAGTTACTACAAAGGGTAAGTAACTACTTCTTCGAGTAGTGTCTGTATGGGCACTCCACTCTTGGTGACTCCTGAGCAGTATCCCCCCAGGAAGGAGGGAGCTTCGGATTGGAGTCCATCACACAAGAGAGACCTACATTGCCAACAGCTGCGTCTGTGCCTAGAGAAGCTACGTATCGAAGACCATGTAACAGCTCTGCAGATTTCTGGAAAGGGAACATTGTTAAGGAGAGCCATAGATGTAGACTGTGATCTAGCTGAGTGCACCAAAACGCTGATGGTGGTGGAATGTCAATAGCCTGGTAGCAAGCTATAAAACACCCAGAAATCCATTTAGAGCAGGTCTCTGGGTAGAAATGGCAGAACTCGATTTCAGTTGCAGACAGGTCAAAAACAGTCTATTGGATTTACAAAATGGCTTAGTTCTGTCCAGATGAAATGATAATGCCCATCTAGAGCATGGAGAGCAGTCCCCAGGTTGGAAGTATGTGGCTTCAGAAAGAAAACTGGTAGGTATATGCTCCGATTCAAGTGAAATTCATATGTTACTTTAGGAGAAACCTGAGACGTGGCTGTAAGGGCACCTTATCTGTGTGGAATGATGTGAAAGGAGGGTCAGCCATTAAGGCCCCAATCTCTCTGACTCTGCAGGCTGAGAACTTCCTAGTAGCTACTAGGAAGGCTGTTTTCCTCAATAAAGTCAATAAGGAGCAGGTCGCCATTGGTTCAAAAAGGAGTTTTGTGAGGCTTTTGGGAACTAGGTTCGGGTCCTACACAAGATCTGTGGGAAAGTCTTTGCCTGTGGGAAGAGGGTCCTCCCAGGCCTTTCATGAATCTTGTGGGTGTGGAGTGAGCAAACAGAAAAGTCTTTGATCTAAGACTGGACTCCACCCTCTATAATTATTTTTTTCTTAAATTTAAACAAATACTAATCTAACTACTACGCACAAACTAAACTAGCTAACTAGAGAGAAACTCCGTAACTGCCGAGGTAGGCAAGAGGCAGACATGCTAATTCCATTATGCTGACACAGCTGAGAAGTAACTGAGGGGGCAGTTTGCCTGCGCAGCCTGATACCGCCTAGGCGCGGGGCATAGGGATACCAACAGCGCAAGTGCAGGTTAAAGAGACATTGCTAATGAAAGTCTCCGATCAAGGGAATTTGGGGCCCAGACGCACTCAGAGTGGAGCACCCAGAGGGACACTACTCAAAAAATAAGGTTGACATTAGCTAAGGACATGGGGACCCTTCACTAATGGGCAAGGAGCCCCCCCAGCCAAAATAACCGCGAGTTTCTTTCTGTGGGGAGAAAATGCCAGCATGAAGTGTGTGCTTAGGAGGAGCTCCCATTCCCCGCTTGTTCATTCCATATTACTGCATTACGAGTCTGATTGTGTTTCCCCCAAATGTAACTGACAGCAACAGAGATGAGGGTTAAACCTGCAAGGAGAGTGAGTGACTTGTGCTTTGGATAACTAATCCCCACTTTCCCCCATGCTAGAAACATTTAAAAAGAATGGCAATGATGTGAGGAAAGCAAATATTAAAGCAGGAACGGTAAGAGTTGTTTAGTTATGTGTGGGAAAGAGGACATCAGTGCAAACTCAGTGCCCCACAAGACCATCAAGTGAGTGCCTCAGCGGTAAGGCAGCGCAGGAGAGGACAACAAACATTCTGCGCTGGTTCTGGAAGAGTAGGACATTCTGCTCTAGCAAATCACCTCCTGTGCTTGCCTCTTTTTGGAGAATATAGATGCAAGTTCTTACACTTTAACATGGGGAACTCATTTGTGCCATGAAGGCTATGTATTCCTCCTCTGCCAGCTTCTTGCGATGTCTGCCTGCAGATTCAGGAAGGGCACTGAAATATGAGGCTCAGCTGCAGGAAAAGCTAGCAATAGGGAAAGCTGCTGAGAAGATTCAGGCCAAGATTTTCCAGCTGTGACTAGTGATTTTGCGTGCTTCCCTTTCGGGATGACCATATGAGACACCCTAAAAGGGGTCAAACTACAAAACAATTGTGCTGAGCACTCACTGGGAAGAGTCAGGCTGCTTTTGAAATGCACGCATCCAAAACAGTCACATGAGAAATCTTAGCCTAAGTCCCTTTTAGGGAAAGAATCTTGTGCCAGTACTGGAAAAAAATCAAGACAAAAGTAACTGAGCATCTCAAATAAATGCAGTTTGCAGTGGTTACAATACAACGGCGCTAAAGACTTCACCAGCTCAGCTGTGAAATGAAGTCATGTTAATAACAAGGAGGTTAGATCCCGCAGCACCCCTGGAAGGTACGCATAAATGGACTACTAGTCATAGAAAAGATCTAGAATATAATGAAAGTCTAGATGGTTAATTGTGCTGATCGATCATTGGTTCTTTATTTTTAAAGCATAATGGAGAAGGATGGAGCATTGACAGTAACTCGATTTCCCATCTTTGTTGATTTTAGCCAAACCTTGGATGTGATATCAGCATACTTCTTTTGTACACAATGTCTGACTTTTATTGCTTAAAAACACTAGCTGTGCTAGAAGACAGAGCTGCCCGGATAACTGAGAGCAGCTCCTTAGGAGCTATGCCAGAGGACTGTGAAAGACCAGAGCTGGGCTTTCATACTATAGCACCTATGAATATGCCTCAAACCCCCTGGAGAGATCTGCCCATGTAGTGCCCAGCAATGGAGAGAACCTATTGAAAAGACAGGGATCACTGCAGGTATAAAAAGATGGAGACCTGTTTAAAACAAAAAACTCTCCCCTATGATGGCCTGATTTTGCACCCACACTGAGTCACAATGTGGCTGCTGTCGATCATGGACATTGCTAATGGATGCTCTAATCTGCTGCCAAATTAGAGATTGCAGAGATGTGTGTTAGGTGACTGCAAGGAAACAAAATGGAAATGAACCTATTCTGAGTATACGTAACAGCTGGTTCCCACATCATTTCCAGCCAACGGCCAGTTGACCATACATCTGAAAAGATCTGGTGGTCTCCATCCTCTTCCTAAAAGGACAGGTGTTCCTCTGATGAACACATCACCACCGCCATGACCAGTAACTGGTGCCTTGCTGGTGATCTCAGCAGAGAGGCCAAGGAGACTGAACTCTCCACTCAGGGAGAGTAGTGCTTCCTGTGGGTCAGGGTAGAGGCACAGTGAGAGGGGCTGTGGTGGGAAGGAAGATCTGCGCTGTGAAGTACTTGGTCTGAGCATTCAAGCCTCTAGGGTTGCCAAGGTGGCACTTGTCACCAGAACAAAGACCAACTTTAAAAAAAATATTTAAGAAAATCGTTTAAAAAATTGTCTCAAACAGTCCATACACGCTGTATTCTGGAGTGAACTGCAAACCCCTGAAAATAGGGGAAGAGAGGGCACCCTGACAAGCATAAACCCACCCTTGACCATTGCATCTTCACCAAACAAGTACTAGAGCACCCCGTACGACTGTTTCCTTCCCAGTGCTGGAGACAGAAACCAAACCCTGGGGGGAAGGGGAGGGAGGAGAGAGAGAACAGGTCAGCTAGTTTTATAAAAGGCAAAATATTTCTCCCAAGCCCCACCCACCACAATAACCCCCCTCCCAACAATGTTAACACACAAAGAGAGTTCCTAAAAAACAAGACAAAAGGATTTAACAGTGAATCTTGTCCAAAGGCAGCAGAACAGTTTGTGTGTCAGACGAAAACATCCCCACAGTAAGTGTCCCTGGAAGAAAAGCTCTGTGCTGGTACACATGGCCTGTGTGCTCAGTACTTAGCATGTGGAGAGGAGAAGCTCTAGGTCCTGGCTTAGATCAGAGAGAAAGATACTGTCCATTGGGCATGTGTGTGTGTGTGTCACACACCTCTGTCTCAGGTCAACTGCCCAAATCTCTCCCAAAACGTGTGTAGTCTCATTCTCACACTCAGTCCATCTCCATAGACATTAGCCGGCGTCGCTCCCGTCTGGTTTCTTGTACTTCCTTCTTGCAACACCAGCGGGAACTGCAGTAGCCTATGAGGCAGGATAAGAGTCCGATGATGGTGGCCAGACCAATGCCTATCAACAGTGGATATTTCAAAGCGTTCAGCACTAGGAAGGGTGGAGAAAAAAGAAAAAGCCAAAGAAAATTATTAAATATAGTGCATAGAGAAATGCCAAACACGTTTACTCTGTCTAAGAAAGGGAAAATACACATCAGCCAGAGACAGATGAAACCATTGGAAAGAAAGAAATTCTAGTTCCCCCTTCCCATTTTGAAGGTTCTGAAAAAAATTCAGCTCTCACCTCCCCCGCCGCCCTTTGCTTCCATAATTCTCAAGCCCACATGGAAACAAGAGGACAGGATGCAAAATCTCATAAGAGAATGTCTCATTGTGAGATTCCCAGCTCCAATCTGACAGACTCCAAAGATTAATCTAGTCCTGAGGAGCATTCGTATTTTGGGCGCTTAACCGAAGCAGATACATCCACCAACAATTTAAACAAAGCCGGATGGAAACCCATTCCTTTTACAACACAGCTTCCAAGTGACGCATCAAGGATTCTGACTTTTTGAAGGTCTGAATAAGTAGATTTAGAGCTCATTAGGAAGCAAATTCATTCTAGTCACCTAGAAGTTTCCAGTCAAGTCCATATTTAGGTGCCCAAAGAAGTGGTCTGCCTTTCAGAAGTGCTGAGAACCCTGCAGTTCAGTGAAATGGATGGTCTGGAATGAGGACCCATTCAGGGGATTTGGTAAATCAACCCAAGAGGCACACTGCTCCAGGAGGCTCATGCAGAGTCTGACTCAACTGCAGCTCTCTCTGTGGCTCATATTGAAAAGCAATATTAGTTGTTGGATTAGCTCCACCAGGGACGGGAGTGAAGCATTAGAAACTGACATTTTGTCCCCAAGGTAACTCACTATCTGCACAGAGAGCAGAACAAAGACTAGTGCTTCATTTCATCTTCTTTGGGACTCTCAGTGAGGCCATTCCTTGAATTTCCGGGAAGTACTTTGGTAAGTGCTTTGCCTGAAATGCCTCCTAGATTATCACTAATCCCAGTTTAACTATCTGCTGGATGCATAAACCTAATGTTATGTACATGCAGCAGTTAACAAAATTAGTTTCTCATACTTCAAGAAATTCAACAGTTGTGTGCAACTTGCAGAAAGGGCTGAAACGTAAGTCAAGAACCATGAGCACAGGGAGCAATGTATCTTGTGTTTACAACAGGGCAGCAGGAGTCAGACTCCTGGGTTCTGTTATTTATTTTCATACTAATTGCATGACAATCCACCGTGCCTCAGGTCCCATCTGAGAAATGCAGCTAAGGCCTGGTCTACACTACAGAGTTAAGGCGACTTACGTCAACCTTTGTTGACAAGAGATGCCACCTCTCCTAATGGCGTTGCACCATGGTCTACACACTGTGGTCAATGCGAGCGCAGACACTGTGTGACCAGTATCAACCCCAACAATCCTCCAGTAGCTGTCCCACAATGCCAGACAGCAGCTGCTCTGGACACAGTTGTGAACTCCACTGCCCAGATGCTGGAAGCCACCCACTTCCCTTTAAAACCCACATATACTTTTGGAATGCCTCTTCCTGATTGTTCAGCTTGACAAGTGAACCCAGCAGCTCTCCACTGTTGTGTGCAACTGCCCAACCAACCATACCAGTTACACGCTATAGACATGCTCTTGCCTGGAGGAGACAGGAGGTATTGGATCTCCTGGGCCTCTGGGGAGAAGAGGCTGTGCAGACACAGCTATGGACCAGTCGCAGAAACATGGACATATATGAAAAGATTGCACAGGGGATGCAGGCGAAGGGGTATGACAGGGATCAGCAGCAATGCCACATGAAAATGAAGGAACTGTGGTAGGCATATCATGAGGCCAACCGTCTATCTAGTGCTGAGCCACAGACTTGCCACTTTTAGAAAGAGCTGCAGGCCATACTTGGGCCCTACAGATCACCATGGATGCCCATACAGAGACCCTTGCCTAGAACAATGAGAAGAAGGGAGATGCAGCAGGAGATCCTGCTATGCCACGAGCCAAGAACTTGGAGATTCCATCACCATCTAGCCAGTACTGCCAGCCAAGCACAAATGAACCTGATCCAGTAGAACGAACCTCAGGGTAAATGTGGGCATGCATTCTCCCTTCACATGTTTAGATGTGGAGATGGCACCTGGCCCAATCAGAGATTAGCAGGACTCAGGTATCTATGCTTCACTGTTTTACTCAACAAGAAGAGGTAAAGGTACAACACACAGAGGTAGTATTTTCTGCTTTTCAGTCTCCTGTAGAGGTAGGCAGTGTGGGGCATGCATGACATGGAGCACTTTGTTTATGTGCACAGAGATGTCCCTTGTATCCTCCTGAGAGATCTTGATGAAACTTCCACGGAGGTACTCTTCAATCGTCTCCCGAATATTTTTAGGGATGGCTGCTTTACTTCTGCATCCATAGTAGGACACTTTCCCCACGTCACTCCATGATGACTTTGGCAGGCACCATTGCAGTGTTCTCTGGGCTTTGTGACCCTCAAGAGCAAGATATCAGCTAAAATCATTGCTGTCCGTGGTAAATAGTGCCAGTACTCAGTGCCATTGCCCTGTACTCATGCCCATGGAAATAAGTGCTGAAATTTTTTGATTGACACAACCAAACAATTCCCTCCTGATTCATCACCTTTCCCCTAATGGCCATAGTGACCGTGGCTGGTGCTGTGCAGAGGCACTCCAGAGGATCAATAAGCAGGTCTTGTTTAAAACTTGTAGGTGAATACGGGAAGGGAATTCTGAGATCTTCTGCTTTCTGTTGTGATTGTAAGTATGGCCACGTCTACACTACGGGATAAAATCGAATTTGCCAAAATCGGTTTTATAAAACTGATATTATAATTTCGATTTCATGCGGCCACACTAGGCACAGTAATTCGGCATTGTGCGTCCATGCTCCGAGGCTAACGTCGATTTCTGAAGCGTTGCATTGTGGGTAGCACTTCCGTAGCTATCCCATAGTTCCCGCAGTCTCCCCCGCCCCTTGGAATTCAGGGTTGAATCTTAATTGTCGCGGGGGGTTCTGGGTAAATGTCGTCA
>NC_133769.1:178925788-178959282 GCF_003597395.2 Chelonoidis abingdonii | reverse complement strand
GTGCACTGTGGGATACCGCCCGGAGGCCAATAATGTCGATTTCCGTCCACACTAACCATAATCCGAACTGTTAATATCGAATTTAGCGCTACTCCTCTCGTCGAGGTGGAGTACAGAAATCGATTTAAAGAGCCCTTTATATTGACATAAAGGGCGTTGTAGTGTGGACGGGTACAGCGTTAAATCGATTTAACGCTCTTTAAATCGATTTAAACGCGTAGTGTAGACCAGGCCTATGATACATCTGTCTGTTTTATCTGTACCTGCTGCCACTGCGGCCTTGAAGGGTGCCCCCTCTACACCCATCCCCGGATGAGGAAGAGAAAGAAGAGGACTAAGGAGGACATGTTCACCAAGATAATGAAAGTCAGTAGTGCATCAGACAGTGAACAGAGTGCCAGGAGGGTGAGCACAGCAGACAGCCCGAAGAAGGAATGAACGGGGAGGAGAAAGACACAGGAGTACCAGCAGGAAAAGGAGAGGAAGATGCACCAGGACATAATGCAGTTTCTCAGGCAGCAAACACAAATGTTGCAGACTCTTGTTGATCTACAGCTCCAACAGTCGCAGACTCACCTCCCCTTACTGTCAATGGAGACTTCAACTTCAGCAGCTCCCTACATTCCATTTTGCATCAGGGGCCACATCCCTATCCTCCCACACCAAGGGACAGTAAGGAAAACCATAGCTTCACATACACTGACCTGTGAGAGCCAGCGCTGGTGCATGTTTGGCAGAAATGGACTGGCATGGACGTGAATGTTTTCCACCATTCTAATTTTAAAGTTCTGTTCTATTAATTTACAATTACAATTTTGCACTATCTTGGTTTTTCTTTGCACATCAATGTTTGGCACTGGTTTGGGTATGCAATACACTTTTATTTTTTGGACATAAATTTATCTTTACTACTTCATCACATTCTGCGGTATGTCTGTGCTTTGAGTGCCACTAGATTACTCACAAGAGATCAGAGCCACAGAATTCATAGATTAAGTGAAAAACCCAGTGTAATAATTATACATGCACAGTTAGCATCACACAATTCACTAGTTTGTTAAAGGATGAACATAAATGTCCACCAAGCACTACACAATTCTTGACAGCCGCCAGAAGGTCAGGGCCAGGAAGAGCACAGCTACTACACCACACTGCTATGGCTGATGGTTAAAATGCTCTTTCAAAGCATCCCTCAGCTACACAGCTCCACACTGAGCTCTTCTAACGGTGCTTGTGTCTGGCTGTTCAAAGTCAGCCAACAGCTGCTCCACCTCCATCCTACATTCCAGCAGCAACTTTTCCTTCTTTGCCTCGTAGATATTATGTGGAGCACAGAGGAAGCTATAACAATTGAGATGTTTTTCTCACAGAGCTCTAATCTAGTGAGTAAACACCACCGACATCCCTTCCATCTGCCAAAAGCACATTCAGCTGTCATTCTGCACCTGCTGAGCCAGTAATTGAATCTTTCCTTGGGGCTGTCAAAGTGGACAGTGTACGGCTTCATAAGCCAGGGGAGCAAAGGGTAGGCGGTGTCCCCCAAGATCACTACTGGCATTTCAGCATTGCCAAATAGTAATCCACCTATCTGGAAAAAGTGTCCCTGCTGCAGATTTCTGAACAACCCTGTGTTCTTAAAGATGGAAGCACCATGTATGTTCCCAGACCAGCCCAAATTGATCGCAGTGAAGCATCTCTGGTGATCCACCAACGCTTGCATAACCATACAAAAGTAGCCAAGAAGGGCTGGGGCCAAAATAGGGATATGCATACCATAGCTCTCGAAACCCACAGCTGAAAATCCATCCATGTTGTTCTGCATATTGCCCAGAGTCACAGTCCTGTGTACCAGGACACAGTTAATGGTCCTACACACTTGCATGAAAGCAGCCCCTCACTGTGGATTTTCCAATTCCCAAATTATTTCCCACTAACTAGCAACAACTTGGCATTGCAAGTTTCCACAGTGCTATCATCACTCACTTCTCAACCATCAATACAGCTCTGATTCTGATGCCCCTGCATTGGACTGCAGGTGCAAGCTTGGAATGTAGCCTTTCCCACCTGAAAGTTCTGCAGCCACCACTCATCATTCCAAACCTTCGTTACGATGTGATCCCACTAGTCAGTGCTCAGCTTTCAGGCCCAGAAGCAGCACTCCACTGGCTGCAGCTGCTCTCTGAATGCCACCAACAACCTTGAATTTTTTTTTTATTTTTTTTTTTGCTGTGTTCCCTAGTAATCTGTCCTTGAAGAAATCATCACATCCCCTGTTGTTGTGGTACTTCCTGCAGCTCTGCAAATACTGGAACGCTGTTCTCCGGGTTTGTAATGTTCAGGACAATAGTACACATCTGTGCAGGCTCCATGCTTCTGTCAGAGATGGTGGACACTGACAAGTGTGGGTTTGTAGGGTTTTTTAAAAAAGGCACAAAAACGTTACAGGATAGAAATGGCATTATGGGATGACAAAGTCGCCTGAGGGGAACCTGACCCCTTGCTCCCCCTTCCCCGTGATTAGTGTGTGTGTTGCAAAAATTTCCCAAAGGGTATTGCACCAGAGGGCAGCGCATGGTGCACTGGGATACCTACCCATGGTGCATTGAATTTTACATTGACACAAGCTCTCCTAGTGTGTACATGCAGCACCAACACACGCAGTCATGTTTGCACAAGTGATGTACTAACTGCGGTGGCTTTACACTGACAGAACTTGCATTTACCAAAGTCTGTAACATAGATATGGCTTAATATTTCCCTTGTGTGGTCAGCATCAGGGTTAGTTTACAATGTAAATCATGTTGAGAGTCTTGATTAAAAGATGCAACAGACGTGCAAAGTATCAGGTCACTCAATGGATTGGGAAAGGGGAAAGCTTTGCTTTTGTAAGCACGATACACTGCTGGGCACATTGTATGATCAGGAATTAAAAGTTTAACATGTAATGGCAAATGCAAAGTTTAACTGCGGATAGAACTAGCACTTTTCATATTTAGAGGCAATTGCAGAGTACTTAAAAAGCTTTTCTAGTTCTATGTTAGTACACATGAGGCCAATAGCATTACGTGTGTTTTTATCATCAATATGGAGCAAAGCATCATCACTGTTGATTCCTGAGCCCCAGCGTCCCCACTGGCAGAATACAGACAGGCTATGAAGTATCCTGCACAGTCCCCTTCTGCAGAAAGGAGGAAGCTACAACGCAGGGGCCTCCAATGTGCGGAGGTGGGGGTAGAATGGGGAATAGCTGGTACCTGAGGGCTCCAACAAGGATGTGGCAAGTATATTCCCCAGTCTCAACAAGGAAAGTCTCTAAAATCCTTACCATCCACTTTCACAGATATGAATATGGGCTTGGACTTAATCTCCGGTTCCCGCTGCCAGACACCTGTGGCTGATCGTACCCAAGGGGTTACTGAGCAGTAATGGTTGCCGAAATCCTGGTCCTCCGAGCCATGCACCCGCAGCCGGAACTCCATGGGGCTGATCCTCTCCAGGCTGACATCGCTGCTCCAGTTCCTCCTGGGCTGGGTCACGATCCCTTTCCGATCCAAGGAAGCCAGCAAGACAGGGGCTCTGTCCAGTGCAAAGGAATGCACAGCAAACCAGGAGACATCGAAGGACATATCATCTGAATTTAAAGAAACAGAATTTGGCAAGGACAGCAAGCTCTGAAGGATATTTACAGTGTCACTTAGTCAGCAAACAGGCGCAGTCTGGTGTCTCTGAACATAAAGGAGCACTATACCCAAATGACTCAAAATACAGCATAGTTTTTTTTTCCTGGTACATTCTGCTCTTTGACGACTCAGCTTTCCAGCACAAACAGGGTAAATCACATAAGGACTACAGTGCAGGTGGTATCATGAACATATGAACTCTGAGGCAGTTAACCTCATTTCTGAATTGACCAGACTCACAAGGAAGACGATGATTGCAGGAAACTCTAAGTAGGCTGGGATCAATATTTGGCATCAATCCTTGGAATTCTATCTAATTATGACAGGGAGGTTATGGGAGTCGTGGGCACTTGTAAAACAGAGGGAGCAGAAAGGGAAGAGTCAGGGCTAGGACACTTAGTGGGGTGGTTGGAGCTTTTTTTCAGGGATGGTAGCAAGGGATTTTTAGGTCCTGGGAAGGGCTGTCAGTGGGACCATAGGAAGGGTAGTAAACGGTTACTGCAGGGGAACAGAACAGATGGAAGAGTCACAGTGGGGTGCTCTAGTAGAGGGCAGCACATGAGTGTTTAGCAGCTGAAGAGGAATGGGATTAAGGTATTGTCAAAACACAGGTTTAGCAACTAGGGGAGAGTGGGTAAATCGTGCAGGTACTTGTGGGGAGAGTAAGTGTGCCATGAAGTTGGACTGGGGTACAATGGTAGGAAGGCTATGGATAGCTGGGTGAGGGACAGGGTTACTTACTGGGGGCAGCAGCAGATCTATTTTTGTCTTTTTCCTGCTATTTTAGGCTGAAATCTCAAATTTAATTTCATAGGTGAGTCTTTGCTAAGCAAGCCTAGAAGCTGGATAAGACATTTGTAACTCCCACATGGTTAAGCTAAAGCACAAGGGCTGAAGAGCAGAATGCTGGAAGTTTGCTAGTGGGTAATAGTTTCCAAACAATGTCCTTGAGCTCGTCTAGTCCCTCGTGCTTGCAAAGAAGTCTCTCCTCTAAAAAGACAAAGCTCCCAGCTGTAGTTAGTAAAAAGGCAGACCTCCAGATACTACAGTGATGAGCATGCTAGAATTGCTCATAAAACACACACAATGACATCACTAAATATTTGCCTTCACATCCTGCCAATGAAACAGCCCACCGTTCTGCCAAAGTCTTACTTTAGTTATGCGTCAGAAGGGACTATGCCCTGCACACATGGCACTTGCAAGGAGATAATCTACCAAGTGTCTTGGTAGTGACTGCCTCCTCTATGACTGGTTGACAGGCAGTCAGAGTCCATCAGTACCACCGTCCCTTTCCGTGCTCATACAAGATCATATTGATCCATTTAGCAGATCTGCACTTTTAACCCTATTAGGCTGGCAGCTGAGGATGCAGTTTAATCACTGCAACATCCTCTATGTTAAAGCCCCAGTGCAGTGCACAGCAGGTTAGAAAACCAGCATGGATGCTATTACATAGAAGTAATATACAGAAAGCTACTAAAAAAGAGAGCGTAAAAAACTATGACTTAACACAAACTTGTCTAAAGCTCCTGCTAAAGATGGATCCCATCTAACAGCAATAAGGAGATATTCTCATAATCTGTGTGTCAGGATGATAGGGGTGGGATGGACCATTCTCTACCTGACCTATCCACAATGTCAGGAAGATAAGCAGGAGGGCCTTAACACTATTTCCTTGATCAGGGACTTTATCCTGAGGTCTGCCAGCCTGGCCACATTGTAGTCAATGGGCTCTAGATAATACACAGCAGACAGATAATACTGTTCTTAACTAAATAATCAGTAGGCCACCCTGTCAAAGGAAATCTGTGTTGAGCAATTCTTACCGCACAAGTGCCTCAGATGGAGTAGTAGGTAGCATGGCTTTATGTGTAATGAGGATGCAGCCTTAGACATAATTCTGCTGCTTCTATACATTATCCGCATCTCTTATTCCCCTACACATTAAGCACAGAGATGGGCCAAAATTGAAGCCCACGTCCTTATGAATTTTGGATACAGATCAGTGGTGGAAAAAGGAGATACTGAATATGAATTTGTTGAATTCCCATATCCAAGCCAGTCTGTACAATTTTGGATCCACATCAGATCTAAAACTGGAAAGGGTCCATGTTTTCCATTTCTGAGTAAGGTCCAACCAAAACATCACTAACATTTTGCAGGATATCAGCACCACCATTCCTGATTTGAGCTTCAATCTCAATACCTAGCCCTATCCTACACTTGCAAGGGGTATCTATAGTTAGCAGGTGTCACATCTATGTATGCACATGGAGTTGTAGCCATGATGGTTCCAGGAGATTAGAAAGACAAGGTCGGTGAGGTAATATCTTTTATTGGACCAAATTCTGCTGGTGAGAGAGACAAGTGATCGAGCTTACACAGAGCACTTCTTCATGTTTCAGGAAGGACCTGAAGAAAAGCTCTGTGTAAAATAAAAGATATTATCTCACCTACCTTGTCTCTTTAATAGCTACGTATTGCATTTCAAATCCTGTTACTTATTCCCATATTGGAGGGGATAATTCTGTTTGTAAAATGATTAATTGACCTGGAAGTACCCATAAGCAGGATTGAAATATGAAGCAGGAGCAGATAAACGCTATGGAATAAAATGTCCTATTTTCATGTACAATGTCTTCTGTAATGAAAAGACGGAAAGACAGCAGATAGGGGCACACTATATAGCAAGAGACACTGGCATTCCCAAATAGTCCATTCACCCAGTAAGTTCTGCAACAATGGCCAATATCAGAAGATGCCACAGAACCCCCATAAAAGTACCTGGTGTATTCTGCAGTTCTGGAGAAGGGAAACATTACCCAGTTCCACCTGGGGATCAGTTAATGCCTGAAGCACATTTGTTGACAGATAGTCCATGGAGATCACCTGTACTTTCTGTAACTGCAGAGGCTACTTTTAGTTACTCAGGGTGACATCCTGGCCCACCTGAAGTCAAGGGGGAAAAAATCTCCTTTGTTTCAATAGGGCCAGGATTTCATCCTCTGTCTTGCCTGCTCCCTTCACCACCACCAGTGTCCCTCATTCTGTACCTGAACCGACCACTTCTAGGAGAAGAGTTCCATCTCCATAGTCCAGTCAGTTCTCGACTTCTGTGGAGACTGCGAAAAAAGGGGCCTGTTAGTGCTGAATGTGGTAGCGGGCACCAGTCCATAAGAAGCCAGACTGAGAACCATCCACTCATTCCAAAGATCATTAAGACAGCCATTAGCTTTTTTGTCTCCACCAAGCTGGATTGAGTTTGAAACTGTGACCCGAGGTAAGAGGTCCACACATCCTGACTACACCCAATCTCTGAAGAAATACATTACTCATAAATTCCTCTTACTTCCGCATACTGTACATCAGACAAGCTCGATCCAGTTATAGTAAGAACACTTGGACATTCTCCAGGATACATGACATCAAAGATAACACAGCTTTGACCCATTGCCTCCTCCAAGTCCCCAGTCACACACGATTATACTTGCAGAATAAAATTTTAACAAATAAGTCTTTTTAACATCTCAGGCAAATTCATACCTTTGAAGAATTGTTTTCTGTTTAAAACTATACTGTTAATTTGAGGTTCTCTTTTTTCTTCATACAGAGATAATGAGTTGAAAGTTACAAGATCTTGCTATCATTTTGAGAATGTCAGATCTAGCTTTTTGTAGTTACACCGTGGCATAATAGTATTATGCCAACATATCTTATTAATCAGTATACACAGTGCACAATTAGTGACTCAGTACCAACACACTCAAGAGAATCACAGGGAGAGTTTGTCTGCCTGAAAGATTTCCTCGTTACTATATCCCTTGAAGCGGCTGTGTGCCAAAATCATTTGCTTTATTCCTGAGTTTTGTGTGATTTTTCACATTACAAAATAATGGGAAATTTAGCAACAGCAGGACATGAATTGGTGTTCTCTAAAGATTAGTAGCAAATATGTCCAGCTGCTCCCAGGATCTGATCAATTAAACAGCATATTTAAATATTTGGTTATACACTGGCATCCCCAAAAGCAAGAAAATCTTTCCTCCATCCCCACGTCAGTTGTTCATACTAAGAATAAATTTTAACCAGGGAACAAAAAAAAGTCTTAATTTTTGGATCACTGGAACAGATCACTGTCACCACAAATTCACTGCCTTTCTTCCCTGCCCCTACCATACAGTCTTATGTTAGTCGATATCAGGCACCAGGAAAAGAGAGGCTAAATGCACCCTGGGATATTATGAAGGAGAAATATAATATCCCAGTGACAAATCCAGGAGGCTGATGATCCCTTTGGGTCATGAAACTCTCAAGTCCTCTCTACAGACAGACTAATGTGGTGGTGTCCTGCTTTCTCCCTCCAGGCTGGCTAGAATCATCAACATGTCAGGCACATCGTTATGCATATTTCAATTTGACACACAGGACTAAGCTGTCTGGGTTTTAGCTACTTTCCTGGCCACTCAGTCCTCAGGGCAGTGAATCCTATTCCCACCCCAGCCACTGCACATTACACACTTCCACTCGACAGAACAGAGCTCTTTTAGCCTCTTGCAATTGTGCTGAATCACAATTTTGAAACCCCTTTTTGTTTACTAAATTTATATGAGGTTGAAGAGGGCTTCCTAGAGAGCTGAGAGTACCACTTCAAGATAGGTAAAGAAGCTGGCTTTGTTAATTTGCCAGGGCACTCACTGGGTCTGTCTGGAGCACATAAAACTACTTTTTCAAAGAAAGGCACCGTAATACTCTCAAGTACCTGAGAATACAGGCCTATGAAGAGGTCATTTGGGAGACGTTATCTGTTAGAATAAGAATTTTTACAGAACTAATAGAAGAGACTCTGCCCTAGAGGCACCAGAGGCACTACCTTACTCAAAGAAGTAAAATATATTTTTCCCCATTCAAATTCAGTGCACCAATTACAGCTGTTAAACTAATAAACTGGCTCTCCCAGATGAAGAATCTGTAAGGGACAGATGTTCCAGTGTGTCCCAACCCTCCACAATGCACACTCCAGGAGGGGGCTCAAAGCAGCAGCAGCAGCACTTCTTTGAATAGGGTTGCAGCCAGAGCAGAGCACTGAGGGACACATCCAAAAGTGCCTTCAATGAAGGATAAATGTTCAGCTAGCTAAGACAAGTTACATTGCCCCACCTAAGTCTGACCTAGAACCAGTAGCATTATAAGTACTCATTGATCCTGGGTGTAACAAAAGGAAGATAGGCTGACAGATAAAGAGAAGGACACTGTCTTCTCTAAAGCACAGCAAATATTTCAAAATCTTCCTATAAGTACTTTGCATAGATGGCTATGAAAATTGAGTGTGTAAATAGATCACCCCAGATGTTTCCCTTCCTTACTCCATGAAATATAAACATCTATTAGAATTGCACATTTGTGAAGGAGAGCTATAAAGCTCAGATAAAAATAGTTCAGCATAAATCTAGGCGTAACGCCGCAACAACATGTCTGCCACCTGTAAAAAGAAAAAAAAAAAGAAAAAAAAGAAAAAAAAAGCTCCTCTCAAATCCACTGGCTCTTCTGTGTTCATGAGATAACCTAAAATGAACAATTCTGGAATGCCAGAGACCAAAACAGCAAGTATTTAATATGGAGACTTGACTTCTATGATTTCCAGAAGATACAGGTTGGGCCAGGAGTGGTGCTTTCTCTGTGTGCAAGTTAAGCTGACAGTTGGAAGAGCAGTGATGTCTGCTCTGCTTTCACTTAACTTCCCACACCCTGGGGGGCAGAGGGAGACCTGTAATACATTGTTCCAGTTATCTCAAAAGACTCAGAAATCCTACCAGCCTCAGTCAACCCAGAAAGTACATCAACTCTTCTATATGTATTCAATTGGTGCAAGCTTTCCCCAGCATTGTGGGTCAGTTCCAATTCGAGAGGAGTTTCCATGGTCTGTTCATTTCCTTGACATCTCTGCTAAGACTGGGTTATTAATTCCAACTGTGAATTAAATTTTGCAATATGGAGAGTTGTCTCACTAAATATAGTCCAGGCCACCAACAGGTCAAAAAGATATCAGACTCCCATCCACAGGTCCAGCAGAGGGCTGGTGAGGTGCCAAGCATGCCTGAAGGGCCCAGATGTGGCTTCTCCAGGAGGACACAAATGGGACTGGTCTGAACCCCAAATCTTGTTAAACAATGTTTGCACAGACCACTGGACACCTGTCACAATTCCACACTTAGTCATTCCCTGCTGTGCACATCCACTGTACAACCTGAATACAGGTCAGTTTCCCAGCTGCTACAGACCTAAGAATCTGCAGAAACAGATCTGCCAAGCACAATGAGACAATTCCCAGAAGCAGAATCGATTACAACGATCTTCAGTGCTATGATAATGGAAACTCTTCACTGACTGCTCCAGATGACAGGGACATTTCTAATTCTCAGCACTATCAATGCTTTCAATAATCATCTCAACTCCAGTGAGACTGCACCATTCACACCTTGGCCATAGGGACTGGCAGTTCCCTGGAGAGGTCACCTTTCCAGTGTAAAACTCTGTTCTCTATCATCCTTCCACCCTTTGTCCGGATACTTCCAATCTCTCATTTGCCACATACCCCCAGATCAGTCATATAATAAACCTCACTACAATATACACCGAATGGCCTCCGTGTTGGAAATCTCAGAGGCATCATGAAAATGAGCCATGGAGACTAAACTGTCTGCTGATTCCTAAAGGGGTCTTCTGTAAAGCACACTAAGGGCAGATTGGGGCACAAAAAGAACACAATTATATTGCTGCAGACCACGCCCATTCTCCAGGGTTATCAATCTTGTTGACACTGAAGTTTACTCAACTTTCTCCCCACCAACCAATTCAAATAAGACACTCAAACCAGGTTTCCACCATTGCCACTACAGTCTTCACTCATTTTCACAGGCAGCACAGAGCAGTAACTTAGCAGACTACTACTGCACTGCATTTGCCTCTATATTCATATATACCTGGCTAGCCTGGAACTTTATATGGTGGTGAGTCTTGAGTAACTCTTGCTATGTCATGTTCTAACCTTCTGTACTAAAAAGCGATTTATTTATTCTTTTTTGGAGAAGCATCATGCTTCCAGAGGTCGTAAGTGTCACATGTATTAATTTACATAACAAATAGGGACAAATTGAAGAGAATATAAACCAAGCTAAACCTTCATCCAAAACTCTCATCAAGCCTAAGTTTTTTGTTTGTTTTTGAGCTTTTTGAGCTCTCAAAGCACAAATATATCATTTAAAGCTATTTCACGGTATTTTTACCCCAAATCAGGATCAGCCATGCTAGTGTCAAGCAGACATCTGAACTTTTGGTGCTTCTCTGAATCTCACAGCCTTTTAAGGTTTGCATTCAGTGTGCAACCTGCCATGTTAGCAATGAACAGAGTGCAACATTTCTTCTTGATATTTCATACAAAAGCTCTTGAATCTAGAAGCAGGCTCATTACTAACGAGATCAGCAATGAGAAAGGATTGTTAGCATCTTGGCTAAATTTTAAAATGGTAAAAAACAAGATATAAAGTAAGTTTAGTGTTGGGAAACAGTGCTAAGCTGACACGTGGAGATTTAATGGCTACCCACAGAAGATACACAGCTTTTTCCCACACTCAATCTCATTCCTAACTAAGGGTGACTGACCCACGGCGCATTCAATCTTTGGTTCTTTGCTGAGACTGCCAGTGATGGGGACTGTTAGTGTGAACAGTAATGGAGATTTGTGATGAGGACCCCTCTTCATTAGGATATGAAATAAGAACCTACTAGTTTGTTTTATATATACACAACACGTAACTTTTTGGCCTGTATCTTCTATATCCTCCATTTCTTTGACTAGTAATATGGGGCTTTGTGTTTGTTCTTGATTTTTAGACCTATTCGAATAGTGTCCCAATTGCCAGTGTTGTACAGTACAGTGAAGGTAACTGAGTTATTTCCAAAAAAACAAAAATGAAATACAGTTCAGTGGGGTACCTGGCTCAAGTGCCGCTCTGTCGATGGTGACAATGCAGAGCAGATCTGCCAGCTCGCCCTGGTAAACCGTCGGGTTGTCCGAATGCATTGAGACGTTAAACACAGGACCTAAAAGATAGCAGTTTAATTCCATTATTCATTCAAGGTTCCTTCTATGTGTTACCCAAAAGCTTTTAACCAGTGCTTAAAACAATCTACATTAGTTTGTGAAGCACTCTGATGTCAGATGACTATTATATTGCCTCTGCTCCCAGAGTGAAGATTTATGGAGCCACTCACATATTCTTTAGGACACTGATTTGCTGCTGGAAAGTACCAATCACCAGCTCTGAAGTCCTCTACTGATTCATAGAACAGGCACAGTATGGCAGCAGGAGTCTACCCCACACTGTCCTCTGCCAATGTGCCTCCCACTTGCCCTGGAGGAGGCCCCTGTGAGCATCTTTCACCTGTTCAGGCTTGAACACACACACACGCCCCCGCTTTGACTGCAGAGCCACTGTTGTGTGTGATGTGGACATATCTATTAGGAGCTGAACAAATCCAACTCACCTCTTAAAACATGAAACCTTTATTATATGGCCACAATTCCGTATGATTTTTATATGGGTCCTGGCTTTATCACATACAACTTCTTCTATGAGCCTCGGCAAGTCAAAACATCTGTGTCTGAACTCCTCCAGCTGTACAACGGTGATATGGATATACGCTCACAGGGGTGTGGTGAGATGCTCAGCTACTATGGTGATGTGCACCACAGAAAAGCCTTTAGGATCAAGAAACCCACTTTTGACCAGTACCAAATCCGTGGTGCAAAATTAATGACAGAGTGATGGTACTTCTCATATGTTTACATGGTTAGAACTGTACCTCTTTTGAAGGCAGAAGACTGAAGGACAGATATCTGAATATCCCATAATATGAGTCCTCCACTAAAATAAGGGTTCACCTACCAGAGGTGAGAAACTAGACAGCACTGCCTATGGTTGTCTCCATCATTCTGTGGTCTAGGCCCTACTTTAATTGCAATAATCCTCATAACTCTTGCAGAGTCCTGTCACGCTTCTGATGGGAAACTTCCTAGGAAAATCCAGGTTTCTGTAGGAAGCTGTACTAGCGACTGAGTAGATTGTACTTGTTCTTCATGTTACTACTGAACCAATGCTCTGGAAGTGTAACCTTTCGGTTGAGATATTGAAGACCACAGAGGGCTGACTATTTGTGGTCCACAGAGATTACAGAGCACTTTTCACAAGAGCCAAAATTCCAATTAAGAGGAAGCAATTACTTTGTGGCTTCCTAAATTTGCCCTATGATCTCAAATGGGCATAATTTTCTTTACTTTGTTAAACTGTAGTGCAACATTCTTGTGTGCAGTTAAATCTCCCATTCCCCCCACTACCACCCCAAAATGGCTGCATTTTGGCAGTGATGAAGCAACGTCTACTCATGCAAGTTTATAAAACCACCGTCACATGAAAGGCATTATATAAAAGTGTAAGATGTCCCTGAAAACATGGAGATAAATGAACAACAGAGAAGACTTAGAAGTTGTATGAACTATTGGTTGAGACTTGAAGAGTCTGCTAGAACATATTTATATTTAAGAGTAACATAGAACATTTAAGAGACCGAGAATTTTATGAAGTTCAGATGCTATTGTGATGGGTGCCTTATAAATGCATTATAATAATACACACACATTTTAAAAGTTAACATGTTGAGCCCCCCGCCCCCGCAAGGAAAGGGGAAGGAATATTAGCACGACCACTTCCTCAGACTCTGTCCAAGATCTTCCTATGAAAATTCAAATTGTTTCCAAGGATAGCCAGCAATCTCATTGCCATTAAAGGTGCTGTTATAATGTTTATCCTTCAAATAAAGCAAATTAAGCTCTTTCTTGTTAGTATTCAGTGAGCTGTGTGACTAGAAATTAAAGATGCTAACACACTTGTTACAAAGTCAATGTTAACCATCACGTTCAGGACAGCATCCCTTCATTTGATTTTATTTAGATTTATAAAAGAAACATCAACGTCTCAGTGCATGATTGCGCCATGTTTGCTTGCAGTACCACTGCTCCCCCGAGTCTAATGTGCTGCAGCATAGACTGAATTTGAATGGCACCATAATCACTGTATCCTGTATTATATGCACTCCATTTTACAGTTAGTGACTGCAGTGATTCAGCAACAGTAAGTGAACTCTCACTTCAGGTCAGGAGAGAATCACTGCATTCCCACAGATCCTGCCACTTTGTTGGTAGGGAGAAGAGAATCAAGCTTGGGTTCCTATACATACTTCCCTAGAGACCACTGACAGACAGAGTGAGAGAAGAACTGTCTGATCCTTGTCAATGTCACTTTACCTTGCTGAGTGTTTCAAAAGCGTAGCCTCAATACTGTGTGTGTGTGTAGGCAGAAGGGAGAGTTATCAACGCAGAATATCACATATTCTGACCTGTAGTTTCTGCAGGTCACATCTCTATATTAAAAGATGAAGTCATTTGCGATCTACTCCATTTTACAGACATTGATTGCAGCCATCAAGGCCCCAGCAAGTTGCCAGTGCAGCTTCTCAGCTGGGCAGAATCTGAGCATCCTTTACCATAAAAGATCTTAAAAGCAGAAATCAAAGTGCTTAGGTCATTATCAGATCAAATGTTTTCATCCTCATAAAAGAGAATTTCTGCTTTCAGACCATCAGTTGCATCTCCCTGCTTGTCACCAGCATGCCCAAGTTTCTAGGGCAATACTGATGCAACAAATAGGGCAGCTGCTTCCCTATGTCCATCATTTAATGATCACACTTCCCCTGGGTAAACCATAGTAACCAGTGGGAAATCATTAGTTCCCTTCCAGAGTACACAACTCCAGCAAATCATCTCTACACTGGGGAAAATTGTCCCTGAAGCACAAAGAAAGTTAGGAGGAGGGAAGAATGTCATCATCATTCGAGGGGAGCATTTTCCCAGTGAGGCACCATCCCACTTTTCACACCAATGTCCCTGACCTCTGGCCTGAAGAGACCACCTTCAGAGATCAGCTCATGGCTCATCCAATTCTTTGTCCCTCTGCAGAAGTTGCAAGTATCTGAGGACAATCAATGCTCATGGTTATGATTGTTTGTGATGTGGGCACTTAACCAGGAATTGGACTGAGATAACCAACTCTATGTCATGCAGGCCACTGAAACACCATCAGAAAGTAACAAGCTTTGGTTGCTATCCACCTGGGCAGGATTTGTACTAGTGACCTAGCTGTGAAGTGCTCCATAACTCACTAAAAGTCCCCTGCAGCCACCAAGTCCCCATTCCTTTAAAAAAAAAAAAAAGGAAGCTGAAAGTAATCTTTATTTTCAGAGTGCTATTGCCTTGAGCTAATAGGAAGAGATGAGCAGGAATGATCAGTGAATCACTCCCACAGAAAAACAATGCTGTGATCTGTCAGCTAAAGCGTACATAGCAAAAAATCCGCTAGCTGGGCATTTTCTTTCTGAGGGCTCTAAGAAAAGCATCTTGGCAAGCACTGGCATCAGTGCAACAGCATGCAGCTTTCAGGCATGCCTCTTAGCACAGGGCACCCAAGTTAAACGAGCAACAGTAAAGACTTCTGGGACACTGGTGAAAATCAGGTTGGTTTTACCTCACGCACGTAGCTGCATCTTAACCCTGTTGCCTGTACTTAATAGTTTAAAATATGGACAGTCACTATTACAAACTACAAACAGAAAGTTCAGTTACAGTACAGACCATCACATGACTTGTTTTATAAATCTCACTGAGACCTAAATCAAGCCAAGTTTGAAAATATTATTCGGTAGGGTTAAAGTCTGGAACATTTAAAGCTGAATGACCTCAACTTTGGAAAAATCAAGGTCTAAGCCAATTTAGCTTTGACTCAAGCTAAGAAATCCAATGAAAAAGTTTGAACATAAACTTTTCAGACAAGCATTCTTAGAGGAAAACTGGTTCCCAGTTTTGAAATTAAGTTGACATTTTGTAAATCTCGTTGAAACTTAAAAATCAAACCAAGATCGAACTCAGACACTAAACTGTGGTACGTAATCAGGTAATAAGAAATACCTGCTTTTATTCTACTATATTATGGTTGTAAAGGTTAAAAAGTTGTTATATTAAAACACTATAAACACGACGACAAAGTTAAAATAGATCTTTCAACCACAGCTCTTCATTTCTTCATTTTTGAAAGACTGATTACTCAAGTCCAACAGTATACCACCTTGATTTTGGGAGTGGGGGGTTAGGGAGGAATGAGGTTAAGCATAATTTAAAAAACAACCAACAGTAAAAGTTGCTAATTCCTTCTGAATGCCACTGCTGGTTAACTCTCCTGGCCAAAATACTGGGAGAGAGAGTTTAGTTCAATCCAAAAGTAGAGAACATCTCTGTGCCTAGCAGTTTGAAGTGACTTAGCTTCAGACTTTTAAAAAAGCTACGGCAATTTCTTCTGAGGATTCACTGAAAAAAGCTAACGGTTCAAACTACATCAAGTTTGGTTTATTCCTTAGAGCTCAAAGACATCTACACAAGAAGCGGCTTGAACAAAACTGGCTTAGTTGATTGAGTTATACTTGCACAAAATCTCTGAGTTTAAAGATTGCATGAATCTTGAAAAATAAAAGGAAAACAGAGAATTTAAAATAAAAACAGCTGAATTGATAGCAATCGATCTTTCTAGATTGCTGGATCAAGACCAAGTAAAGCGCAGAAAATAAATGTTTCAGAAAGTTAGAAGTAATGGGAAAAAGGATTTCTAACGGAAGGTGGCAACCTTAACTTCTGGCCTTCTATACTGCATTTTAGACTGTGTTCTCAAAGCACTATACAAAAATCAAATTTAGTTTCATGTAGACAACTATTATTCCTATTTTATAGATGGGAAAAGTGGGGGACAGAGAAGTTAAGTAACTTGCCCAAGATAACTGTGGCTCAGAATCAGAAGCACAAACAAGGAATTCTGTCACATACTCTCTTCCTCAACAGCCAGGCAGCAATCATTGTAGTGTGCCTTTTCTCCTTGAAATCAGGCAGTGCCATAAACCATGCAAGGAAAAACTGATGCAATCTGCAAATTCTCTCTATTCAAAAGTATTACTCATAACTGCCCTGGCACTAAGCCATCCACTACTGCACTGAAGAGACCATAATCTGCCCTTCTCCAAGTAATAAACTCCTCTCAACCTCCCCCGCTGCCTTTATTCTTTCTACAGAGATTTCTCTAACCAGCACCATCCCAAATTTCATAATAGTTATTACTGGAAAGAACCCTCTGTACTTATCTGTGGTTTACATTTCCAATTACAAATTGATGAGGGGAAAAAACGATGACGACTAAACATATTTCTACCCACTAATAAAGAGTAGAAAATACAGGGATTTCTTGCCACGGAGTTTCTGCTGTATTGCTCTTCATTCACTTCCTTGATTAAGACAAATATATTTCATTGAGTGAGTGAGTGATGCAGAAAGAGAAGGAAAGGGAGAAGTCAGATCTCTGGGTTAGCAGAGGGCAGAGTTTTATTTTAATCACAAGTTTAACAACAAATACGCAGCTCACATTTCAACAGTTCTTGGTTTATCTTTGCTCCTTCCAAAACAAGTGATAAAACATTGCTGTGTAATGAGCTCATTCACAGATGTAATCCAGAGTTGAAGATTACACCAAGAAGCTTCTTAAATTCCCTTTTGTTTCTGACTCTCAACAGCTTTCACCCTTCGCTGGGGTTTCTCTGGAGGCAGCCAGCAGAATGAAGCCAAGCTCGATTCTTATCTCTCTCTTCTTATTTTACAGAAGCACATTATAACCATCACCATCAAATCACTTCTATGGACCAGAAATACTGTATTGGATCTCTGTGTAACCATGCAGGGCCGATGCAACCCATTAGGCAACCTAGGCGGTCGCCTAGGGCGCTAGCATTTGGGGGGTGGCATTTCGTGTCCTTCAGAGGCAACTGGATCTTCGGCCACCCCAATCATCGTTGGCATTTAGGCGGAGGGACCTGGAGCGAGGTGAGGGCCGCCTGCAGCAAGTAAGGGGGGGGCACAGCACACAGGGGAACTGCTCCTGCCCCAGCTCACCTCTGCTCCACCTCCTCCCCTGAGCACGCCGCCCCGCCCTGCTTCTCCCACCTCCCAGACTTGCGGCACCAAACAGCTGATTGGCGCCGCAAGCCTGAGAGGTGGGAGAAGTGGAGCGGCGACAGCGTGCGCGGGGACAAGGCGGAGCAGAGGTGAGCTGGGGTGATGTGCTGCTGCATGGCTCCCCGGGGCGAGCGCCTCAGGGCTGGGGGGAGCTACCACGGGGTGGAGGGCACCTTAGGGCAGAGAGATGCCACAGGGCTCGGGGAGGGAGGGGCCCAAGGTGGAAGTTTCTCCTAGGGCGCGAACCATCCTTGCACCCGCCCTGTAACCATGCTGTGGGAGAAGCCACTCTAAATACTATGTGGGGGATGATGGCAAAGAATTTAACCCTATGGGATAAGCCATCTGAATTGCAAGGTGACTGGGTGCCTCTGCGCACACAAGTAGGAAGCTTTTCATATCAAGGTCACTGACTCAACTGTGGCCCAGCTAGGAAGAAGGATGAACCCATTACTATCTGATGGCTGTACAATGACCTGGGTGAAATGAATGTTTTCGTCCCAGTCTGAGGCCTAGCCAATAGGGGTCCACATCCCAAAAACCACACCTGCAGTTAAGTGCTAATTAGATCTTTGTTACCCTGCTCAGCAAGGGGATGGAAAAGGCTATGGGAAAGTGAACACTCCTCTCTTTCAGTGATGATCCCCCGTGAGTGCAGTGAAAAAAAGACATATTGTGGAATAAGAAGTTGGTACTGCTCGGAATCTTAGTAGTCGCCAGTCTCCAGGATTGTTGATTTAGCACCTTTCAGTTTCCAAACAGACCTTTGCCCTCAAAGGACTCAGAGAATTTCTCCAAGTGGGCTAACAACAGATCCTTTAGGTTAATGAGAATTGGGGCACTGGTCTAGCAAGGGTGTTTCACTGTATGAAGGGGCAGCTCTAATATCATCTAGCACGCACGGTTTATACCCTGAGGTGAAAAGTATTCAACATGTTACAAGTAGTTCTAATTATTAAGAAGCCTGGTCCGAAGGAAGGCTAGGAAGAATCATGAGCTTTGGGTTGGAGGAGTGTGCCCTATGAACGGGACTACCTTGTGAGGAGTTTAAAGAATTAAATAGATACACAGTTTGGCCAGATTAAGAGAGGACACATGTACACACATCTGAAGAGTGCAGGTACTAAGGAGGGAGAAGAACTGCCTTGGGTTGTGCCAGGAGATGTCACTACGAGTAATGGCATGAAATTAAGAGAAGGAGATTTCAGACTGGATATCAAGAGATATTTGCCAACAAGTGAGAACTATTAGACCGCAGAATAATCTCCCAAAGGAAACGACAGTTCTTCCATTTCAGGATACTTTTCAAAGTAGACTAAAAAAAGAGAATTGAAGAATCACTGGAAATCTTTAAATCAAGACTGGATGTTTTTCTAGAAGATATGCTTTAATTCAACCACATCTATTGGAGTTGCAACAAGAATTAAAACAAGTCCTGTGGCAGGTTATGCAGGAGGTTAAACTAGATGATCACAATGGTCCTTTCTGGCCATAAAAATCTATGAAGTTATCCACTAGGGAACAATCCCCAATCGACTCAGGTTTTGGGAGTACATAGATTAAACCTAGTAGTTCCCCTCTGCTTCTCTCCCACATACTTCTAATTTATGTGATTCTGAAATTTAGATTTATCACATCTTTCAATTAACGGAATTTCAAGTAGGTTTTTCCTTTAAGTTTCAGACTATGGATTTACTGCAGTAAATTCATCTTTATTCAGCACTGAGCAAAGAAACAAGGTGGCATCTGCCTGCAGCCAGCAAGTTGTGCCACCACTGGAAAGAATCTGGAGGGAGACATTTTCCCACAGATATTAATGGAAAAACTTTTCATAACAATGCCACATTTCAAGATTATTATTGGTGGGAAATACTGGAATTCGTGTGTGCAGTCTCCAGCTTGTATATAAAAATCTTACAGGCCTCCTGCAGTTCAAACAGATCACATTTCACAAGGTGTATGTGCATAAAAAAAGCTTTCCTTGAAACACAGCCAAGCTCAAACAAAACAGATCTGGGAGGAAGCCAGAATAGAGGAAAGGACTTCCAATCCAACAAGTCCCCTAGCTCCGAACAGCAATCAGTAAAGACACAGGATATTCCTACAACCACTAAAAGCTTTCATGTAACAGTCATTAACAACTTCCTTTGCCGAGAGAGTTTCTCTATTTTCTTATTTATTCTCCATCCCTGCACTTTACCCCAAAGCGTGGACTCAGGATACTGTCATAGTTTGAGCTTGTCAAATTGGAGACTGGAACACTACAGTTGTTAATTGTTTAGATAAGTAACCTGATTTTAAAACGAGCAGCAGCAGTTAAAATGCCTTGCTGGTCAGCAGTGACTGTTCTAAACGGTCAGGAATTCCAGAGTGTGAAGCAGTGCTATTACCAAGCAGAAGATGGAAGCATCGTTCGGAGCAAGTCAGAGTTCACCCCCATCAGGCCTCCCTTCAGTTCAGGATTTACTGCATAGTGGCAGTTTCTAGCTTTTTCAATCCTTCACGGACTTGTTCCAGCCTATGTCAAGGACCTCCTCTCACTACTCCCCACCCATTGGCTTTTGCTCCCTTCACACAGTCTTCATGAGTGCCTTCCCCTCTGCAGAGTCTGCTATGTAGACTAGCCTACCTTATGTTTCACCTCTTAACTTTGACCTCGATCAAGTCAAACTCTGCACACAGGTGATGGAACTAGGAGTTCTGCCGCACCCCCTGGCGTGAAGTGGTTTCCATTATATACAAGGTTTACAGTTTGGTTCAATGGCTCTCCACACCTCCACTATACAAATTGTTCCAGCCCCCCTGACACTGTGCCCATTTTCCCATAGTAAAACAGGGATACCACCTCCTGTCTGACATGAAAGAGATATAAGGGTAAACTTATTTGCATAAGCACCTTCACTGTTACTGGGCATCTTCTGTCTGAGCCTGGTGAGCAATCTTCAAATCTTAGTCAAAACATTTCTCCTTAAACTATGCTTTTAAATTTCTCCCTACCTTTGCTATTCATCTGTGTAACTATTACTTCAATCCACAATGTATCCTGAATTTAAGTTGTATTTTAATCCATCTTCTACGTAAGCCCAACCATAGACATTCATTCCCCCTAGAAAGCTAGGTGTGTTGTATCTGCCTGTAATCATTCCTCTAAATTTGACTCTCCTGTCTGAATCCAAGAACAGAACAAAAAGGCACAGGGGACAGGAATGGGGCTAGAGGAAGGGAGGTGTGGTATGCACTCTCATGTGTGCCCCTGATCCTAACAATAAGCAGGAAGTTATTTTTTGGTTTGGCATGTATGCCAACGTCCCTTCTAATTGAGCTTCAGGAGTTCTTTTTTCTCCAGAGTTGCTTCAGTCTGGCAACACCAGCATTTCCCATCCAAACTGTATAAAGACAGTTCAAGACAAGGTCCCAAATAAATAACCTGCAGACAAATAGGATTTTAAAACATCAGCTAATCACTCAAACTGAGGCAGCCGGTCGAGCTGCAAGAGAGCTTTTAGAAAAGCTACTACTCGGGGGGACTGGGAAGGCCAGTGCAGATGATATTACAATCAGATCTGTACGAGACTGTGAAATTTGTTCATGTGCCATGAAACTTGAATTGCGAATGTGAAAATTTTAAAATCAGCCTTTGCTATTTGCCAGATTTCTTTTGGGAAACAGCCTTTTCTTCTCTTTGAAGGACTGAAAAGAGAAATTAGATTCTCTTTTGAAGGAGGGGTGGAAAGCTAGCCAGGAAAGATGGCAATGCAACAAACAGACCCAACCCTTACATAGCTCACAGGTTTTACTCCATACTGCGGATATTAATGGTGTGCCTTGTTCTTAAACTGTTTAGCATGAATACAAAGTGACACCATACGAATACTTTCAAAAGAGTCGTATTAGTGACCCCCTTCTCAGGGGGTGGGAGTGGCTCTGGGTAGAGGGAAAAGGTTCACCTTTTCAGGCTTCTCATATTACTCTGTACACTGGCAACACAAACATTCAGGTAACATGCATCCCGTTGAAATGATAAGCCACTAGCCGTGGTACTCTGAATGGGACCAGAGCATGGGTAATGTCTGCTTTTAGAATGACCATTTTATGATTACAAGCAAAGAGGGAGAGGGGAGCAATAGTAAGGCCTAGTAGTGAAACTCACCTGGAAGTTCAGTCCGCGACATTGTCCAGGCTCTTTAAAGGTCAGGTGCACTTTCAGTAGGGCTAGTTTCTGACAGCGTCAGAGCCCTACACAGTTGCAATGGAGAACATCATTTTATGACGACTGCTTAAGGCTTAGCCCGTGGCCCTTGCCATAAGGTGTTTCAGTTTCAGATACTGGCTGGTTGAGGATCATTTAATTACTATTTAGGCAACTGGAAATGAACAGACCCTAGTTTGTGCAAAGCTCTATCCTCTCACCAAACCCAGAATTCCTCATCCCCCAAAGCTTCAGATACATACTGTGACTCTGGGATGTGCGTGAGGCCACTGAGGAGTGAGACGGTGCAAGGGGAAGGAGCATGTGGGGAATGGGAATAGAGATAAAAATGATGTTGTTAACTGCATTGATACATAAAAAAACCACAGGGTCATTTTGCCCACGGAGCCGTTAACTTTGATGGAAATGCTCTTGGGGAATTTGAAATATGAAATCACTACAAATCCAAGAAATCGCCAGTTAAGCCAACATCAACATCCAAAGCAGCCTCAGCTCTTGTATAACCACTCTAACCCCTTCCAGACAGTTCAGCACCATAAAAAGTAACTGAATGCAACATATAACAAATCAGAAATGCACTTACCTGATGCCTCAGTCACACACAAGTACACACGGACATCACATTCATGTACAGACAACATCTGTCTACTGAAAATAGCTTAATCTAGTGGATGTTGCAGCTAAGGTTGAGAGTTTGAGTGCAATGCTGAAGAACAGATGTATGCACTGCAGTTGTGTATTTGCTGAAATTCAAAATACCATGTCACACTTTGGAGTCCAAGTATGATTGGGTTTTAAGATGTTTGGGTAGTGGGGCATGCAAGCAGAAGCTGCTGCAATGTTAAAGTTGGCTTAACTGGCAATTTCCTGGATTTTTTGCAATTATATTGATAGGAAATGCACTTGGGCAATTTTATTCCAAACTAATTAAGTTTGCTTTAGAACAGAAATAGGATTCTCCATGGCTTTTTAGCATTAAAGCTCTCCCAAAGCAATCATTATATACCACCAATATAGTGACTGAGCTGGCAAGCGTAGCAGCCATTCTTTACTCAGAGATAGGTCATGCCATGAGAGACTTTCAAGCCTGTATTAGCGAAGGAAGGAATGTGGGCCAGGACTCCAGTGTCAGACCCAGTTCATTTAAAGTATTCCAAGATGTAACCAAACACAATGAACAGCAGAGAAGTGCCTGGGGAGTGGAGATACACAATGTTCTAGCAACCAGACCCATTTCAGCATGGAGATGCTCTCAGATTGAGCAAAAGAATAGCACCAATGACCCCAGAGGTTAGTGACACTGGCACAAGCACCATGCAGCATTCAGCTCCCTCCCAAAGCACTTACACATTGAGTTCTGTACTGACCTGAGGTCTGGAAATCTATCTGGATGGGATTGGATAAGCCATTCACTGCCTCTCGCCACATGCCACCGCCGCCTGGGGACCAGGCGGTCACCACACAGCGATACAGACCAGCATCAGACACCTGCGTCTGGTACATCCTATAGCGGAACTCGTTCTCCTGGACCTTCTCCAGGACCACACCATCCACTCGGGTCTGGTCTGTCCAGTCTTCCAGTCTTACCACTGAATCCTGGTTCAAGGAGATTATGCGAGTGGTTCCATTAGGGTTTGACTGATCCGTTAGTGGCTTTTCTGCTGTAATGAGAACAGAGTACCGCGGGGTCTTGATGTTTTGGGAAGACACCTTGCATGTCATCTCAAAGGTGTGACCTGCCACGAAGAACGGCTTCAGTTTCACCGCCTCCACTGTTAGTGTATAATCTGAAAGAGGGAAGGAAATTAGAAGCAATAAATAGCTGTCTGCATTTATATAGCACCTTTCCAAAATGCTTCACAAACAAGTAGACACAGCCCTAGAACACTTTACCTATTGTTGGTATAGTGTGCAGTTTGCTATTTAACAGCTCACACTGTTACATAAACAGCTTAGGATAGGACGTGAAGAAAATTATTCCTGACAGACACTACAGAGAAACTGTGACAGGTGGAACTTAATCACCCAAGACAGATGTGGCTAGGACATTAAGGATAGTACCCTACATTTGAATAAATCCCTCAAGGGATCAGGACCTCAGATTTATGTTGCTATGGGAAGTGCCATTTCAGATCGAAGTTCTGGGGCATTAGTTCAGCACCAGTGACAAAATGAAAATTGCAGCCTTTTGGATCAACACCAATTCCTGCAGCACCATGGGTCTGCCTTGCAGATCCATTCCAGTAGCGTCCTACCCTGATTTGGCTTAGCTTGCAAGATCAGCTGGGATCAGAGCATAAGGAGGTTTGGTTACAAGAACAAAAAAGTCCTCCAAACGCTTTCTACATGTAGGAAAAAAATCCAGGATACATCTTCCTCCACCTCTGGACCTCTCACCTGTATGCTACTTATTTGTCTAAATCGGTCATAGCTAATATTGGAATGTTAGAAGTTGCATATTTACTGTCATTAATTATGTCAAATAAAGAGTAGAGGGCTTGCCCTACATTTCCCCACTCCTTGCCAAGTCTGAGAGCCTGAATCCTAAATATCCCTTAATGACAGGATTTTGGACAGTTCTGTATCTAGGAGGGGAGCAGAGTCCCCAGAAATGGAAAGTTTGAGCTCAAGAGCAAAGCATCAAAAAAGTTATAGGCAAAAAACAAAAACAAAAAACAACAACAAAAAAGAACAGAGGTAGATAAAGGTAGGTGAGTTGCAAACTTAAGTATATTGTTCACTACTGGGAAAGATCACACACTTGAGAACAGTCCTACTTATTGAGGCACTTAAACCACCAAACACCGTAATATCTATGTCCTGGTCTGCACACAGAAGTTGCACTGGTTTCTCTGAAGTCAGTTTAAAAAACAGTCGGATAAATAGCTGTACAGAAGCATCAATTTACCTTCCATCAGTACATTTTACAAACAATTTAATTAAACTGGTGAAATTTCCACATTTAGATAAGAACTTTGTACTAGCTACATTTCAAAGAACAAAAGGAGTTACACAAAGGCCTTGTGGCCAATCCACAAGACAAAGAGAAATTAAGGCTCCAATTCACATCCCTTCCAGGAGGAATACAGGGTTCTCTTAACTTCCAACAGTGTCCAAGGTTGGCTGAAGTGGGTGGAAAAAGACGACCCCAATAATATCTTTCCAGCTGATTGCCTGGATTGATCCTCCATGTATCTCATGAGCTATGGCTCCTTCCAGTGGAGAGGGTAAAACATTACCCCACCCACGGGCACATTATAAGTTGAAAAAGCCTCCAGATTGGCATTGCCCATCCCCTCTAAACAAAGCAAGATTGATCCCTAAAGCATAACCCCTTGAGCCATTTGGGAGACCATATTAACCTAGTCTGCACAAGCATGCTTTCTGTCTAACCTTCACCTGCACCACACAACACTAGTATATTTGTCAGTCAACCCAAACGAGTCAAGGTATGTATTGGTTATTATGGCAAGAAAACACAGAAGTGCAAATAGTAGACTGGAGTCAGCTCAGCGTTTAGTACTGTTTTTGCTACAGTGAATTTTCTTCCAGTAATGAAAATGACTCCATATGATAACACAAACCCAGCCATGCTGTGCAAGGCAAAACTTTACAGGGCAACAGGGAAATAAGCTAGAGTAAGGCTGCAACACATACCCCCCAAATTGAAACAAATACTTCTGCCTTCCCCAGGAGTGCAACAAGATACTAGTCATGATTACATTTTGGAGTGTTTTGCCTGTAAGCAGCAGTTTTCCCAATGAGTAAACAGTGCACGAAACGAGAAACCGGGTATGACAACTTTAAAATCAGCACTGTATAAAGTAGATCACTATGCAATGCTATATAAAGCATCAGCAGGAATAGAAAAGGAATATGGTGTTAGCAGTGGTTTGGGCAAGTATGGAATTAGATATTCCATACAACAGAATTTGAGAATATTAGGATTGCAGTTAGGCGCTCAAAAGTCAGGAGATGCCAAAATTGTGGTTGCATGCCCAACCAAGTCTCTGCCCCCTTATGCATGTACATTAAAATACAGTCTAATACAATCACATTCTGTTTTTTCATACCATCATTTCTACAAACTTTGATAGATACACTATATTATTTATATTGTTGTAGTCCTAGCAGCCTTGAGTATGCCATTGTGTGGGCATTGAACAAACATGGTAAAAGACAGTCCCTGCCCCAAAGAGTTTATAAGCTAAAGACAATATATAACTGCATAACTGAATTTGACTTCTTTATACTTACATCAACTTGGTTGCCGTAATGGTCCAATACAGGTGAGCATCCTCAGCTACCACTGAAGTCAACGTGCTCAAGCCCACTGGTATTGAAGTCAACAGGACTTTGGTTACTGACTTCAGTGGGAGCAGGATGAAGCCCAGTGAGAGTTGAAAGCACTTGGACCCCTTACAAGAAGCGTTCAGCAACGTACACGATCATTAGCATCTCAAAGGAACACATGCAGAGTTGCAGTAAGTGCCTATTATTATGATTTTTTTTGTAGTGTCATTTAAGTAGAAATGCATCTGCTTTGTAGTTTTCATGGGACCTGTCAAGCTATTTTAATCTTAATAAATTTAAAATACTACTATTTTCTCCAAATATAGGATGTGCTGTGAAATAATTAATTTCCAACGCTTTTATTTATAGGTCACTGATTTGAACTTTGATATTCTTAATTAGAAGAGTACAAGTTTGAAAGCTGAATGTTTCCATAAACTGGCAGTTTAACTTGTCATCGTTTCCAGATGTAAAGTATGTGATCACATTAAGCAGAAACAGTTTGTTAACAGTAAGAGGGAATATAATGAAATCCCAGGGACAGTAACGTAGTTATTAAAATAGTTATCGGTGCAGTTGGATTCTGAATGCCTATTCTAGGCAGCAGTGGACATGCCACAGTTTAAGTTGGAACTGAGTTTCCATTGTAAGACGAATTTTGGTAGGTTAGGTCTGAAATGGGTAGAATTATTCTATCAAATTTAAGTAAATCAGAAAAAGGGTTGATACATTAGGAGTTGAGGATGAATTAGAATCCTCTGTTTCGCCACTCTGTAGCCAGAAAATGGCAAGAAGAGAAAACCTAGTTTGATGGACTTGCCTAGTTGAGATCTAGGGCCCAGGACCTGATTAAACAACAAGTAATAATGGTAGATGGCACATCAACTCTGGTGTGCTAGGGCTCAGCAGAAGTTCAACAGACCAAGCCTGAAAGCAGCAAGAGTCAGGCAGGGAAGGGGGAAGAGAGGGATAAGGGTTTGCCCACTTCCTGGCTCTTCTGCAAGTAAGGTGGTAAGCACGATTGAGGATATGGACTCTCCTTAGGTAGGCTGTCCCCCAGGCACTCTGCTTGCCCAGTCCCCTCCTATACGTCAGTGATACATTGTGGCTTGCAAGCCAAAAGTGGCTCTTCCATGTGTCTCATGGTGCATATGATATTAAAACAAATGAGTGATTTAATTAATAACCAATCTAACTTATTAACCAATCAGGATACTGGTACCACTAAGGTCTAAAGTATCACTACTATAGGTCTACTGAGGGGGCTTTGGGAAATCTGAGGATGAAGGGGAAGCAGCACAGAAGGGGACTATCACCTCCCTGCCACTTCTTGGGCCTAGGGCAGAGAGCCTGAATGATCTCTTTCCTTGCCTTCCTTCCTGCCCCAGACCTCACGTTGTCCTCCTGGTCACAGTTCTGCTTCCCCCACTCTTGCACAGAGTCCAGAGAACAGAGAGGGGGCAGCAGGGAAGAGGTTCTTCATTCCCTGGGACCACAATCGCCCCCCTAAAAACCCTTAATGAGCCCATCCAGTGAGCCTACTTAGGCTCCTCAGCCACCATGCGTCAGGTGGCTGAAGAGAAAGACTCGGGAGGGAGTAAGGGGGAGGGAGAATCACAGAGAAATGGGAGACAGCCCACCAACTCTGTAGAGGATTAGAAGGCAGCAAGGAGGGTGAGGAAAAAGTTCTTCACATGATCTGCTCCAGAGAAACCAGACAACTGCAAGAGGCAAGGTAGGGGAAAGTTCTTCCATTGGATTCTGATCACCTTCAAGTCTCCTGCAAACCCCATACCTCTCCCTTTCTGCAGGCCTTAGGACAGCCCCAGCCAGTGGCCCTTAGGAAGTTGACAGGGGTGTGGCTCCACTCCTAGGCTCTTTAGGAGAGGGCCCCCTGATTCTTAGGACCTACTGGAGGTTCCCCCCAACCTCCCTAGTCAGAGTTTGGTATTTGTTAGCTCAAATGGGACAGAATTAAGATTGTGATTGATGTTTTAAGTGGCTGTGGTTAACTGTAGAATTATATCTTTAACTCTAATTTCCTGTTCAACACTAACATTCTTGAAAGTTTATACATATTTGAAATATTTTTGCCTTACCTATTGGGGGGGGGGGGGGGGGGGACTTGGCTGGAAATTTTTGCTATTTTATATTTACTCAGTAATAAGAGCGGTGTATTGCTTCTTGTTCCCAATTTTCATGGCCAACCTGGCCTGGCTTGCATACACCGAAGAGAACAGAGTATTGTGAGGTGGCCCATATAGGTCTGTAATGTTTATAGAAAAAAGTGGTTTCATGTTTTATATTTCATTTGAGAAATATTATCACTTGTAATCATGTAATTAGAGGACTATCATAATTTATATACACACATGGTCGAGTTACTTTTGCACGTGGACACCACTCAGCTCCGTATCTCCTTTTCATGCCCCAAATGGTGCTCTCTCGACTTTCTCAATGCCTGTCTGAGACCAGGGCCTGAATCAGAGCTAACTGGCTGTGGCTCAGTCCAGATAAGACAGGAGTGATGCTGACTGGATGAGGGAAGCAGTCAGATGGCAGAGGCAATATTGGTTCTCATGAGAGAAGGGATACATCTGCTTTTTATTAAGGTTCACAGCCTGCTGATCCTACTGAACCTTGAGTTACTTCTGGAATTCCAGGAAACAGTAGTATCTGAGCATGCTCTTATCGATCTGCACTTTATAAGCACGTTGCTACAGCTATCCACACCTTTTTCACCTTCATATTAGATTACTGCAGTGAACTATTCTTGGGGCTGCACTACTCAATGTTTCATGCATGGAGCATATTACACTTGCTTCATAATCTGTGCTAGCTTTCAACTAGTTTTTGGGTACAATTCAAGATTTTAGGTTTAAACTATAAAGCCTAGTATGTTTTAGGTCCTAGCTGTTTTATAAATGCTTCATGCTGGGAACTGAAATCAGCTGGAAGACTCAAGTTGACAATCCGCAGTTTATGTCTTGAGGACTTACTGTGGAAAAGCATTTTCAGCAAAAGGCCTTACTCAGATTCACTTTTCCAATTCATCTGATAGAACTGGAGCTGGCTGACAGTCAGGACATGCTGCAAATCCCATATCTTCAATCAGGCTTTTGCACACACAGGATACAGTGGGAGGAACTGATTTTCAGAGATGGGTGGGAAGCTTTTTGTTTTGCATTTGGAGAGTCGGACAAGTCAATTCTAGGACCTAATACACAGAGGGATTTTTCATAAACATGCAATATACATTTGCAATATTGAATCACCATGGCCCTCTGATTTATATGGAACCCCGCTTTGTCTATGAACAATCCCCTTCATGAGAACATCTGAGCCTCCTAGAACAAGACCACTTTAAAACAGTTCTTACAATGATGCTCTGATCTCAGAGGTGACAAGGAAAGGGTAGAGAACAACCTCTCCAATTGGAACGACTCAGTCATCGCCAGGACTTCACGAGAATCATTTCCCTTCCCAGGAAATGTCCTATTTAGATTTTACATTAAGGTAGCTCTGTTCTGCTCTATAGGGCACTCCAGCCTGCCTTTATCTCCATCCCACTTCATGGCCTTTGGTACCTCGCTGCCATAGGCGGGGACACAAAGCCAGTATTCTCAATCTAGCCAAGTTTATCCACCTTCTTATTCATCCAAGCTTAAGGATCATAAGGGGACTGCTTCCGAAGAAAGAGGAAATGAAAGCACAGCAGGGATCACCAGGAAACATACATGTGTTTAGACCAGTGGTGGGCAACCTGTGGCCCATCAGGATAATCCACTGGCAGGCTGAGACAGTGTTTACATTGACCATCCGCAGGTATGGCTACCCGCAGCTCCAAGTGGCAGCAGTTCACCGTTCCTGGCCTATGAAAGCTGCGGGAAGCAGCGGCCAGTATGTCCCTGGGGCCCACGCCAAATCTCCTCAGCTGTCATTGGCTGGGAACAGCGAACCACGGCCACTGGGAGCCAGGGGCGACCATGCTTGTGGATGGTCAATGTAAAAACACTGTCTCACAGCCCACCAGCGGATTACTCTGACAGTCCATAGGTTGCCCACCACTGGCTTAGACAGTTATTGCTGAATAGGAGCAAGGAAAGGTCACATAAGGGAAAAAAGAGTGAGCATTTCTGCATCCCTAATACAAGACATCAATATTTTTGACACTAATTTATGCAACTAACTGTACCCCACTCACTGCCATAGCTGGGATCATCAATGTAGCCAGGTATGGATTTAGGCTAAAATAGGACTCATTTTAACTGCCAGAATCTAGATCACAGAAAAACTGCCCTGTTCTGTTCATTCCCTCTGAAGCATCTGGCCCGGACCACTGGATACTGGGCTGGATGGACCATTGATTTGACCCAGTATGGCCAATAGTATGTCTTTAGTGATCAAAACAGAAAGCTCTCCCCAAAACCACTCTCCATCAATTGCTACTGGGGAAAGACTAGGGGGCCCTATTAATGTGATCTGTGAAATACTGCTTTTCTCTCTCATTGCACACAGCACACAAGCTACAGAACAGCACCATCATCAACATTTCCCTCTGGACAGGCCAGCCAGTAGTAGTTGTGCAGGTTACAGAAAAATCAAAGATTATTTGGTACTTAGAGAATGCTTCAGAAGTTAAGTAAAGAATGAAACGGGGAAAACATTCCTTCACATTTTCTAATACTAAGCAATAGTGCAACTTACTAACTTTTAAAGAAAGACTGGCCAAAAAGGTTTAAAAAAAAAAAAAAAAAAAAAAAGAGGAACTTTCTTCAAGCACTGTAACCTGAATCCTTCTAGAGTATGCATCTCCTCCTATCTGCAGTAGTCCCACAAACTCATCTTTGAAGTTAGACTCCTGGAACCTTCAATTAACGAAAAGAGTCAAAAGTGCAACAGAAATCCACCCAATACCTACATATACAAAGGGCACAACTGGGCATAGTTTATGTTGTTAGAAGAACAAAAAACTTAACAGATAAGATCCCGGAAGGAAACTACAAGAATACACTCTCAACTTACTGTCTGTCTGGGTGTGACTTCAAACAGACCAAGGCCAAAGGCAAAAGAAATCCTAGCCAAATTATTCCCTTCAGTCTTGCAGTACTTCCTGACTTGTGTGACTGGCTGTTTCAATTCTGTAAGTTACAGTATTCCTTTGTTGCTCCTACTGTTTAACGTACACTTTTTCAAGGCCTTAGCAAACAGTACAGAATATACTTTTGGGTAATGACTGAAGACAAGATTTCAAAGAGAATGATCACTTTAAAATGTGGCCATAATAACAATACTGAAAAGACAGATGGTTATAAGGGAGGGAGAGTTCAGAAACAAAGGGGAAAAAATGCACTATTTCACCAATCCCCACCCTGACAAAACCAGAAAAAAGGGAGGTTATAGCTAGAACAGATGTTCTGACAGGATTAGCGTTTAATGCAGTTACCTTAAGTTGCACTACCTCAATATTTGCACTATCCCCCCTCTAGGTGGTGCTGCAAACACCAAGGTACTGTTATCTAAGGCAAATTGGAAGGTTAAAAGTAAGGGTAATCACTATACAAGCATTTCCAATGGACAGTCTACAAGTGAAGAGTATCAACTCCTAATTCTCGTGAATCTGTCCTACACTAGCAAGTATCAAGAAGAGCTGTGAAAGGGTCACCATTTTTTTTCACTTCTATTTTCAGTTATTTCTGAAGCACAAGAATCATGCAGCTTCTGCTCCCAGTGTAAACCCGGGTGATCGCTGCATGGGACTTCAGGCCAGGGCCGGCTCCAGGCACCAGCACAGCAAGCATGTGCTTGGGGCAGCCAACAGAAATGGATGGCATGTCCGGCTCTTCGGTGGCAATTTGGCAGCGGGTCCCTCAGTCCTTCTTGGAGGGAAGGACTTGCCTCCGAATAGCCACCGAAGAATGAAGCGGCGGTAGTAGAGCTGCAAAGTGCCGCCTGTCGCAGCTTCCCCCGCCACCCACACCGTTTGGGGCGGCAAAAATGCTGGAACCAGCCCTGCTTCAGGCCAAGCAAAAAAATCAATTAATTTTAGGCCATATATTTAGATTTTGTATAAGAAATGGAGGGTTTTACAAGGCCCGATAGTGTTTGTAGAATGTGTGGATGTCTACAGAACAATACAATTGAAAGGAAAAGTTCTCTCTTATTCAAACATTCCCATACAGTGCTGCAAACCCAAATTCAACAGCATTGGGTCAGGCATGACATCCAGACCAGCCTGGAATCTCCATGCAAGCAGACAACTTTGTTTATACGCAAGCAGCTGTGATGAAAGTAGTAAATCTCACTGTCAGATTTCTTTGGTATTAAACCTCAGGTACCATTAGTAGCATGTTTGTTTGTTTACATAAAAGTTATATTCAGTGTTGAAATAAAAATAAATAAAAGTGAAGTGATGTTAGATCTAGCTAAGATGCCTTCAAAACAAACAGAAGAACTTTACACAGACTATGTCAGAAACCAGTCATGACGTATCTTAATGACTGGCTCTATCTGCAAAGCTGAGCAAGCAGAAAAGCCTTTAAGCTATATCCGTCTCCTGAGAATGAACAAGGTGGATTAACAATCGTACATTAATGGACAAACAAGACAGTTACTGCATAAGACAAGCCAAAAGAAGAGTCCTCAATCTCTACATGTGGCTTTTACATTTCAAGCAAGGAACTGAACACCCATGAATCCCAATGGATCAATGAATGCAGAACAAAGTCTTCCCTCCTTTCTGTAAAGCATGGACAAACACGTGTCTTTCCCAAACTGCACTGACTCTCAGGCCTGGTCTACACTATGCGTTTATACCGATTTTAGCAGCATTAAACCAATTTAACCCTGCACCTGTCCACACAACGAGGCCCTTTATATCGATATAAAGGGCTCTTTAAACCGGTTTCTGTACTCCTCCCCGACGAGAGGAGTAGCGCTGAAATCGGTATTATCATATCAGATTAGGGTTAGTGTGGCCACAAAATTGACGGTATTGGTCTCCGGGCGGTATCCCACAGTGCACCATTGTGACTGCTCTGGACAGCAATCCGAACTCGGATGCACTGGCCAGGTAGACAGGAAAAGCCCCCTGAACTTTTGAATTACATTTCCTGTTTGCCCAGCGTGGAGCTCTGATCAGCACGGGTGG
>NC_133769.1:178855365-178924843 GCF_003597395.2 Chelonoidis abingdonii | reverse complement strand
GGTGGGGTTGTTGCAGGGACACCCCCTAGAATGGCATGCAGCTCATCATTTCTGTGGGATCTGACACGGAGAGGCTGTGCTCTCTGATTCTCTGATACAGTGGTTCTCTAGTACACTTGCCCCATATTCTAGGCAGGACTGACACAACATAAAGGAGGGAATGACTTGGGGGTCATTCCTATTTTTGTTTTTGCACCCCCGGCCGACCTCAGCGAAGGTCAGCTAGGAGCACCCACAACAGCAGCAGACAGTACAGAACGACCGATAACCGTCCTCTCATCATCAATTTACAATGGCGCAGCAGACGGTACAGAACGACTCGTAACCGTCTCTGCTATCTTGCAAAGGCAAATGAATGCTGCTGTGTAGTGCTGCAGTACCGTCTCTGTCAACGGCATCCAGTACACATACGGTGACAGTGACAAAAGGCAAAACGGGCTCCTTGGTTGCCACACTATGGCATCTGCCAGTGCAATCCAGGGAAAAAGGGTGCGAAATGATTGTCTGCCATTGCTTTCACAGAGGAAGGAATGAGTGACGACATTTACCCAGAATCACCCGCGACACTGTTTTTGCACCATCATGCATTGGAATCTCAACCCAGAATTCCAATGGGCAGGGGTGACTGTGGGAACTATAGGATAGCTACAGGACAGCTACCCACAGTGCAATGCTCCAGAAATCGACACTAGCCTCGGTACATTGACGCACACCACCAAATTATTGTGCTTTGTGTGGCCGCGTGCACTCGACTTTATACAATCTGGTTTAGAAAACCGATTTATGTAAAAATCGGAATAATCCTGTAGTGTAGATGTACCCTCAAATTCTCTCAATGTTGCACTTGCACCAGGGTAGCATTGCTAACCGTGAGAGAATCTCAGAAAAACCGCAGTGGGGGCACAAGCTGTATTTAGAACAGGCCAACTTTTGGCTTCCAAGGGGACATGCAAAAGGTTCTCTCTTTAGGCAAGCACCCAGGAGGTAGGCTTCCCTCTTTTTATTAGGCTTGGGAACAGCCAGGAACTCAAAATCACCACAGATTCTTGTTAAACCAATTAGCACAAGGAATAGAAAAGCACGTGGCAGCTTAACGCTTTTGTGGCTGCTGACTACAATGCTGGTGCACATCAGGCCCCACTCTTTTCCAGTAAATGTCTCATTTAGAAAACCCTTTGGCACTTGGGCTACAATAGTTACACTTCCATATCAGTGAACATAGCGAAACTAGCAGAAAGTTTCAAAGAGTACCAGAAACAGGAATATTTACACCTACCACAATTTTTTCCACAGAAATTAACATGGGCAAAGACATCTCATAGCTCCAGGTTGCCTCAGCTGAACAGAAGACTGTTATACATGGCACACATACATGCTGCATGTTGTGGCATACAGCTTAGTTTCCTGGGGGCAACATCCCTTGTACCACAAAAGCAGGTTCTCTTCATCAGATGTTTCTATTAACATGGTGCTTGGTATTTCTGTTTGCAACTACTAGCGATCAGACTGAGTGCCTGCCATATTAATGATAGACTGACTGCCATGTGAGGTCTTTCCTATGAATGAGATCGCATCACTGCTGGAGAAGCAAGCTTTAGAGAAACATGGTAACTTGTCTGATCTTGCAAGGATTAAACCTCTCCATTCCCAGGCCAAGTTACAAATCGTGCTTTGAACATTATGCATGATTCTTATAAATCTTCTCTTTGCTGGAGCTGAATCACTGTAGGGATTCCCTTTGGTCTCTCTCTAGTCTGAGGCTGTGACCTGCGCCGTTTTAAACTGGTTCAAGCTAGCTGGGTTTTAGACAGGGCTTTGCCAATCAAGAGTGGAGGGGACCAGACTGTTTAAACAAAAATATTTTGCAAGATGCACACATTAAACAAAGAGAAAGTTTATAAAAGCCTTTTGCCTAAATGCTATCTTCTAGTATAAGCCCCCACTCAGTGATCCTACATCTAAACTGGAACACTGTTGTTAAACTGTGTTTTAAACATATTTTGGACCGACCCAAAAGTACCCAGCTAGACGGAGTCAGTCTGAACCCATTTTAAACTGTTTTTAGAATTAGCTGAGGTAATTTTTTTTAGCCCCCCGCATAGACAGGGCCTCAATGATGAACAGTCGAAGTCTTGCCCATCCAGTTACCCTCCTTCCAGCAAACCAGCTCTAAATAGAATTTCAGCACTGTATGGCTCTCACACTTGGCTATTATTTTTCAAAAGCCAGTTCCTTGCATGCCTGCAAGTTTCTCTGTGGTGCCTTCTTAAAGGCAACCACCTACAGGTAAAGGATGTGGAGAAAACTACAGTTTCCAGGCTGTAAGCCTGTCAAGGCATGGACTGTCTTCATTTTGGGCTTTACAAAGTATCAAGCACAGGTTACCAGCTTAACAATAAAGGCATTACAGAGGCAGAGAGAATGTCATAGTTGTTGGCAATGAGATGCATCCTGGAAAAATCTTTACGTGGGAGCTAAAGATCCTGACAGCTTATGCTTTGTGTACCATGACTTTTGAATAGAAGGCACAATAACCTCAGTGCTCTGGCCTGATTCCAGTTCTGAAAGTTACATTCTGTCTTCCTAAATTCCCACTGCAGTTTGATGGATACACTGTTATTCTTCACTTCCTTTCCAAAACACTGCATGATACTGTTAGTACCATTAAGTAGTTGCTCCCTTTCACTCCAGAAGGGGCTACAATTCTGCAGTGGATGAAACAAATCCTAAATGTATATATATGTAGCTTCCAAAACCCACTGGAATACTTTAGGCTGGCAGGCGCTATATAAGAGAAAGCTAAGAAATCAGCAGCTACCAGCAGCAAGAGATTTAAACCAGTAAGTGTGAAGTACCTACCTTGGGTAGCCCAGAAAACACTGACCAGCATGGAAGTCACATCCTTGATCTTTACCCAGTTGTTGTTGTTGTGGTGCCAGCCCCAGGCAGAGACGACACAGTAATAATCCCCTCTGTCTGCTTCAGAGGTCCACTGGATTCGTAAACTGAAAGTATCCACGGCCTGTTTAGAGAAAATTATTTCCCCATTCTGGGTCCTCTCTCTGCTCTTATCCCCAACCAGCAACGTCCAGTCTGCATCCATAGTGGCAAGAAGTTCATCCGTCACAACAGCGTCACTGCGCAGGCGCATTCTGTAGTACCAGGAGACTGTAAAACGTACATTTGCTTCTGTGTTCTGTGCATTCATGATCCTGCACTCCAGTTGTGTGGGGTCATCTGAAAATTTAGGTGTTTTAGAAGCATTCAGAACTATCTGGTAGTCCAGCTCTGCAAGGGAATGGGAAAGTAGGAAGAAAGCCAAGAGATCATGTTAAAAGTAGCAAGTAAAAAGCAAACACCTCAAGGTAACAGTGAAAACCAAGTGTAGTCCTGATATCTGGAGCTATCAAACATGACACATAAAAAGCATGTGGGCTAAATATAGAAGACTTGTGAAATCAGGGGATTGGGAACCTGGACTCTGGCTCTGCCATAGATTTGTGTGACCATCAGCAAGTCCCAGAGACCAAAATTTTCATAAGTGGCCTTTTATTTAGATATCGAACTTACTTGTTGAGCTTGATTTTCAGCTCTCATGGACTTTAGCTGGTGTTGCTAGAGTCCAGCACTTCAGAAAATCAGGTCCAAAGCCTCTCAAGATGATGAGGCATCTGAGAAATAATGTTTCCTTCCCTGGCCTGTTCACCAACATCCAAGTGTGCAGGTTTCAGTCTCAGATTTTAAATCATCTTCTGTGTTTCCTTGGAGAGCTCAGGACACTTCAATCTCAAATTGCAAACTGACTGAGACTAGAGACACCCCATCTCCTCTCCCTGTCCAGGATAAAACAGGCCATCCCCAGACACCACCCCATCCCAGTTACTGTCCCACGCCCCACAGATCCCCAATACCAGCTCCTGCCTTGGCCCTGGAGAACCTTGACAAGGTGTTGGCGTTAACTCCACCAAGCATCCTTGAACGTTTAGCTGGTTAATATGACAACCAAAGATGCATGTACCAAAAGCAATTTTGAGCTTGAACTGTGAAGTGGTACAACCCATATGGAGTTGGAATCTCTCAAAGTTCATAGCTTAAGAGCTGAGCGGCTGAATCTAAGGTTGGAGAAGATGGTTGTTCTGACCCAGAATATGATGAGACAAGGTTGCATGACTTTGTTCTCTACTAGATTACAGAGACAGCAGACTACAGGCTTGTGAACTGAGATACTATGGTAAGAATCTCTCAGCACTGAATTTTAGTTATGGAAATAAGTGCTTTCTACTAATAAGACAAGACTTATTTTTCCCATATTACTTTTTTTTTTTTTAATGTTACTTGAAAAACATCAAACATCCTACTATTTTCTGACTAGATATCCCAATATTTTGTTTTTGTTTTCAACATATTTATTCTTTATTCCTTTATCTTGTGGTTGATGTATTAATCTCAGAAATAGTAATTGTCTATAATTGGGACAGAGAAGAAAATGCAAGTCTAAAATGTAGCCAGCTCTAAAACATGGCACTAGAACACGTTAGTGGAAATGCTTGGAGATAAGTCCTAGTGCCTTTTCTCTCCAGGTGCACTAATAAGTCTCTGGGAGCATTTGGTAGTGCAATTCCACTTAATCTGGCTACATCTACACTGGAAATCTTAAGGGAATCTCCTGCAGTTACTATCACTAGTGCAGCTTCATCAGTGCTAGCAACCCTGGGAGCACTGGTGTAGACTAGACATCAGTTGTTTTAATCATTGGTTTTTACAGGATTAGATGACAAGGGTAAAAATGCAAGAAGCTAGTTTACACTACTGCCGCCATGGTTGCTAGCACCAGCAATGGTGGGAAATTTCCCTAAAATTTCCAGTATAAATAAGGCCTAAAAATATAATGCACAGAATTCTGGTTCCACTGTGGGAGGCCATGAGACCCAGCACCGCAATCCTTGAGAGAACTAAATCCCCACAGATCCAAGACAGCTAGACCACTCCTCACATCCTATTTACACACAGCAATAGTCTTCAAGACTTGAAACTGAAGGACAAGTTACTCAAACCATTCTGCAGTAATCTGACCCCTCCCAAGCCAGAGGGGTTACAATTCAAGAGTGGTAGCTACAGAAGGTTGTGTCCTGTGACTGCTTTAGCAGCTTGGTACAAAGATGGTAGAGTTTGAAGGTTGAAACTCTTCTCAGGCCAGGAACAGGATGAGAAAAGAGCTGAAAGAAACAGTTTTCAGCTAATCACTTTGGTATTAGTATTAATTATTATTATTGAGGAGAACGAAGGATTGCTAGGGAGAGTTTTGGCTTTGACAGCACCACTCCGGCTAGGCACGTCATACTGACAGACACACTCAGACAGAGGATTTAAAAGGAATAAAAGGCTCCCTGGATAAGCCTCATTCCTCCATTCTGTCAACTGTCAACAAACAGCCTCACTGACAGTTCAGTGACTTAATACCACCTTAGCACTGAACTTCAATCAAGGAGGAGGAGGTTAGTGGTGAGTTTAGGATGCAGTTTAGAACCTCACATGCCGAGAACTCTTCTCCCACCCCCTCATTGCCTTAGGCAGCAGTTATCTGAGTAGCTTTTATATACTCCTGCACCTCAGCCAAGCGGTGAGCGAAAGGACAGGAAATTTCCGCCAGCCTAAGCAATGCTTCAGACCAGAGACAAAAGTGACCTTCTGCAGCCAGGTTTTGAAGCTCAGCAATGTAACAGGAAGTTGGGAATGGCCAGATGATAGTTTGAAAGGAAGAAGGGAACCAGCACAGGATAGCATTGGCATTCAGCTCTTAAAGCATATTGGGAACATTTTTTAAATGTTAATGGCTAATTTACTGTTTGGAAATGCCAAAAAGTATGCCTAATACTCCCTACAATGCATGTGGGAAATAAAGAGTAACTCAAAGAGGTCTCAGTGGGATCATCAGCCTCAAGACTTGGCCATTCACTTCTGAGTACCTGGGTTCAGACCCTAATTTAGGATTGTTGGCCTCCATTCTAATCCTCAGACCGGCACCACGGTTTGGCATTACTGCCAGTGTCTGATCAGGAATGGCTCTCAATTGGAATAGTAGGAGGCTTCAAGCCACAACTGAGTGCACTGGCAGAACTGGGGGGAGTGGGGTAACTTGCACACCAGCCTGGGCACTAACTGGGGACTAGGCTCATTTAACTCTGAAAGATAATCAGTACTTTCTGGATTTTAGCATAGAGTGTGGGTAGAAATGCCCCCTCTCCCTCTCTGGGTTTGAAATGCTGTCAAAAATAATTTAGATCCTAAATGCAAAAGTCAAATAAAGAAATTGTTTTAATCATTCGTTGAGAGAGGTTGACATGTCATGGCAAACTGAAAAATACAGCTCATTAGAAATTCTGCTTAGGTTTGATATTCTGGATCACTCCAGCATGACTGTTCGCTTCTCAGGATATTTGCATAAAAACAGGATCTTTGCAGCTTAAGAGTTCAGCCAGGGTAATGCAGAGCAAGAGCTGGTTAACTCACCATCTTTGGTGTAGGCAAGACACAATGGAATATCAATCTAATAACACATTCACCTCTGAGAGTGGGGAGAACACTATCCTGCTCTATGCTACTATGTCTTTTCAGTCTCCAGCTTCTATAATTCTACATCATAATCCTGTCCACAAGAGTTAACACCTTCTTGTCAACTGTCTGTAATGGGCCACTCTCTTACCACTTCAAAAGTTATTTTTCCTCTCTTGGTATCCTGCTGTTAATTGATCTTGTTAGACTGACCTCACACTTGGTAAAGCAACCCCCATTCTTTCACGTATTTATACCTGCTCCTGTATTTTCCACTTCATGTATCTGATGAAGTGGGTTCTAGCCCAAGAAAGCTTATACCCAAATAAATTTGTTAGTCTCTAAGGTGCCACAAGGACTCCTCGTTGTTTTTGCTAATACAGACTAACACGGCTACCACTCTGAAATTTGACACCACAGATGTAATTCAAGGATTTTTAACATACCATCTGAACTAGAAGACATGACTTACTCCTAAGTGACACACGGTATGACCTTTGACTTATAAAACAAGTCCCTTGATGTCATATGGCAGGGGTGAGCCTGAGAAGGAGCCAGAATTTACCAACGTACATTGTCAAAGAGCCACAGTAATATATCAGCAGCCTCCCATCCACTAACCCCACCCCTGACCGCCTCCCACCCACCAGCAGCCCTGCTGATAAGCACCTCCCTCTCACTCTACCTCCCGATCAGCTGTTTCGTGGCATGCAGGAGACTCAGCGGGGCGGGGGCGGAGAGAGAGAGGAGTGAGGGCACGGCAAACTCAGGGAACGGGTGGAGTGGGGGCAGGGCCTGTGGCAGAGCCAGGGGTTGAGCAGTGAGCACCCCCCTGGCACATTGGAAAGTTGGTGCCTGTAGCTCCAGCCCGGAGTTGGTGGCGATACAAGGAGCCGCATATTAACTTCTGAAGAGCTGCATGTGGCTCCGGAGCCATAGGTCGGCCACCCTGTCATATGGTATTAAGGGTCTCTATAATAAAGTAATATAGGGGAGACCACTAAAAAGTAATATAAGGTCAGTAAATTCATGACTGGATTAGACACTTATGGTTAGTGCATGGAGCCACGAGAAGTTACTGTACAAAGATTGCCTGGCTTGGTAGGCCTGTGTACAGCCAAAGACACAATTCTTTGTATATTTGTAAGTTTAAAACTAGAAAAATTCACTCATTTATAAAATCTTAAAACTTATTTACAGTGAATAGAAAATTCTGCTAGTCCAGGGTAACTTACATTAATAGTCACCTGGAAACAAATACCACCCATCTGAATATTGAGGCATTCAGTGAGTGCAGTATAAAAACCTTTACAGAACAGATTACAAAGTCACACTTATGGGAATGGTTATATTTATTCTTTTATGACCGGTTGTTCCATAGGGACTGTTATCAGTCTACCAAAGGTGTGGAAGCTCCAAAGTTCACCAGTTTACATAGGTTGTACTACAAGGCCTTTAGGCTCCTGGCAAATCTCCAGCATGCCTCTCTTTCCTAAAATACATGACAACAGAGGCCAGAAGAATGGATGTGAATGGATCTGTATCGCAAAGGACACGGATAAAAAGACCCTGGCGCAGGAACATTTTTCCATATCTGTGGTCAACAGGATAGTGGGGTGGCCAGAACAGACCCTGTAATGTTTTTGCCTTGCACACTCTACAGTGGAGATGAACACAGGAAAAGAACGGCTCATTATCTGTTGAGCCTCAAGATGGAGCCACTCACCTAATGCCGTCACCATCACGCTGACTGGTGAAGAGGTCTTCTCGACCACTTTGTGCCAGCTCCCATTGTGCTGTGGCACCCAGATAGCTGCTTGGCAGAAATAGTAGCCAGAGTCCTCCACACCCACATCACGCATCAGCAGGTGATAGGAATTTCTATCCACATGACTCAGGCTGATGAGGGGAGAGTAGCTGACCACAGAATCACGGTCCACACTCAACAAAAACTGGGCATCTGACAAGGTATCATCATGTGACTCACTGAAGTACCACGTCACCTGAGCTTGGAAGATGCCACTTCTGTCTGTTGTCATGTTGCAGGTTAGGTCCAGGGAATCCCTTTCAGTCACAGACACGTTGCTTGTGGCAATAAGCACATCCAGAACTTGAATATTAAAAAAGACAAGACAAGACAAGTGTTAGTTTCAAGAGTTTGTCTCAAACTATTTAGTGCCTAATGCTCTGGTACTGTAAGTTCTCAAGCAACTTCAGTTCTCTGCTTTCAGTGCTTAGTGACTTGACTACAGGTTTGTACTGATCTAAAAAAGTCGCAAACTATCAGTGTGTATAGGAGTTAGGACATAGGAGGGAGAAATCAAGACTTGAGTTTTTATTCCTAGCTTTCCCACATACTTCCTGTCTGTGTTTAGGCAAGGAACAACCTCTGCACTTGCTTCCCCATGAGAAAAATGGGAATAATATTCCCTTAGCTTACAGAGGTGCTAAGACACATGGGGCCTAATTCACAGAAGGCAGAATTCCTATTGAAGTGCACCCATTTATCTCAGAGCTGAATTTAGTTTCTGTCTAAACAATTCTGAGCTCTGATGACCAAAAATAAATAAATAAATAAAAATAAAAATAAAAAGAGAAAAAGAAGAAGCAGCAGCAGCTACAGAGAGTTAAGTGTGACTTAATGTAAGCAACCATGGCCAAACTTTGAACTCCTGACTCACCTTAACAGGGTTGCCAAGACCAGAAATGAAAGTGCACAGAGGACGATGGTAAGTTCCATAGACTGGTGCTTCTTCACATACTACAGTGTCCAACATACACTACAAATTTTACACCAATATAAATAGCTACTCAGTGTTGTTGTCACTATGTCAGTCCCAGGATATTAGAGAGAGAAGGTGGGTGAGCTAATATGATTTATTGGACCAACTTCTGCTGGTGAGAGACACAAGCTTTCAAGCTACACAGAACTCTTCTTCAGCTCTGGTAAACTTACTCAGAGCATTTAAAAGGTTCCTCTCCTGGCCAGTGGTTGTACTCAGTCCACAGAACTCCTGGTCACAGCCAAGCATTCAGAGAGGACCTTTGTGATCAGTAGGCTGGAAAGCTGGTGATAGCATCAATTTAGTTTAAATTAGGGCTGTTGATAATCACATGAGTTAACTGCGAATAAACAATTAAATCGCAATTAATCACCATTTTAATTGCACTGTTAAACAATAGAATACCAATTGAAATTTATTTAATATTTTGGATGTTTTTCTACATTTTCAAATTTATTGATTTCAGTTACAACACAGAATACAAAGTGTACAGTACTCACTTTATATTACTTTTATTATAAATATTTGCACAGTAAAAATGATAAAACAAAAGAAATAGTATTTTTCAATTTATCTCATACAAGTACCATAGTGCAATCTCTTTATCATGAAAGCGCAACTTACAAATGTAGATTTTTATTTGGTTACATAACTGCACTCAAACACAAAACAGCGTAAAACTTTAGAGCCTACAAGTCCATTCAGTCCCACTTCTTGTTCAGCCAATCGCTAAGACAAACAAGTTTATGTTTATGTTTGCATGAGATAATGCTGCCTGCTTCTTATTTACAATGTCACCAGAAAGTGAGAACAGATGTTCGTATGGCACTTTTGTAGCCAGCATTGCAAGGTATTTACATGTCAGATATGCTAAATGTTCGTATGCCCCTTCATTCTTCGGCCACCATTCCAGAGGACATGCTTCCATGCTGATGATGGTCTTTAAAAAAAAAAAAGCAGTGTTACTTAAATTTCTGACTGAACTCCTTAGGGGAGAATTGTATGTCTCCTACTCTGTGTTTTCCTCACATTCTGCCATGTATTTCATGTTATAACAGTCTCAGCATATGTTTGTTTTAAGAACATTTTCATTGCAGATTTGACAAGACGGAAAGAAGGTACCAATGTGAGTTTTCTAAAGACAACTACAGCATTCGTTCCAAGATTTAAGAATCTGAAGTGCTTTTCAAAATCTGAGAGGAACAAGTTGTGGAACATGCTTTCAGAAGTGTTAAAAGAGCAACACACCAATTCGTAAACTACAGAACTCGAAATACCAAAAAAGAAGATCAGCTTTCTCCTGGTGGCACCGGACTCACATAATGAAAATGAACACGCGTTGGTCTGCACTGTTTTGGATCGTTATCAAGCAGAACCTGTCATTAGCATGGAAGCAGGTCCTATGGAATGGTGGTTGAAGCATGAAGGGACATAAGAATGTTTAGCACATCTGGCACATAAATACCTTGCAACACCAGCTACAAAGTGCCAGACAAATGCCTGTTCTCACTTTCTGGTGACATTGTAAATAAGAAGAGATCAGCATTATCTCCTGCAAATGCAAACAAACCTGTTTGTCTGAGCGATTGGCTGAACAAGGAGGAGGACTGTGTGGACTCTAAAGTTTTTACCGTACATAGCTGCATTCAAAAATAAAACAATTTTTTAACATAATTCTACATTTGTAAGTTCATCTTTCATGATAAAGAGATTGCACTACAGTACTTGTATTAAGTGAACTGAAAAATACTATTTTTTTCATTTTTAAAGTGCAAATATTTATAATAAAAAATAAATATAAAGTGAACATTGTACACTTTGTATTCGGTGTTGTAATTAAAATTAATATATTTGAAAATGTGGAAAACACCCAAAAATATTTATATAAATAGTATTCTAGTATTAACAGTGTGATTAATCCCATGATTAATTGCTATTAATTTTAATTGTGTGATTAATCATGATTAAATTTTTTTAAATTGCTTGACAGCCCTAGTTTAAATAATGAAAAACATGCATTAGGAGGGACTTCCACATTTTTCATCTCCTATGCTTTGTTAACGAGTGCTATTATTTACCTCCTGCTGCAAGACTTGTCAGGTGTCTGCTACCTTGTTCCCTCTCCTTCATTTGTCTATTTCAGGGGTAGGCAAACTATGGCACCGGTGCCAAAGGCAGCACGTGAGCTGGTTTTCAGTGGCACTCACACTGCCAGCGTCCTGGCCACCAGTCTGGGGGCTTTCCATTTTAATTTAATTTTAAATGAAGCTTCTTAAACATTTTAAAAATCTTATTTACTTTACAGACAACAGTTTTGTTATATATTATAGACTTACAGAAAGAGACCTTCTAAAAACGTTAAAATGTATTACCAGCATGTGAAACCTTAGAGTAAATAAATGAAGACTCGGCACACCACTTCTGAAAGATTGCCAACCCCTGGTCTATTTATTTATTCACATTGTTTATGCACATGTCCAAGGACTGTTAGTGTACAAACAATAGCTCTGTCTGGTTGAACTAGCTCTAATCCCTGATTGGCATCCTAAGGGACCTGAGGATCCCATGGACCCCAGTCAAGGATTAGAGCACAATTCTACTAGACTATGTACAAGCAGAGTTGCTACATGTTCCTTAACTGCAGCCATGTGCCCATCTCAGAAGGTGGCTGGGCATTTCTATGGTGGGTGAAGTGATTTCTGTCTATATGCTCATTCCCGTACATATTGTCTATCAGTTTGTAAAGCACTTAGGGTACTATATAAATGCAAGAACCTACATGGTGTTTTCCCCCCAATTATCAAAGCCCTTGTCTTTAAAACCAAGAATTACTCCTCTCACAGCTTACCACTGCATCTGACAGCACAGAAAAGTCAGAAGGCTCAATCTGACACCACATTACACCAGACTTGAAGAGTTGCAGTCACCTACATGCCCCAAGTACCTCCTCACAGCTGACTGACGGATCATCAGTTTTTCCTGTTATGATCCTCATGATATGAGTAGAGAGGGCTAGTAAAACCTCCACAGTAATTCTGCAGGGCTGTAATAGACTAATATTACAACTCCACTGTAAGGTGAAGGGATCTTCCAAGAAACACAAGTTATCTTCACACAAGCCATGGGAACGCAAACACTAGATTTTATAAACCAAGAGATACTTTTGTAAGAGTCTCACCCCTCCCCACACTCCTGAGCTTCCTTTGTTCTATTATCACTGAAGTGCCTGAATGCCCCATTCAGGATTACAGGCCCATCACGCTAGGTGGTGCACTTAAACACAGAAAGAAGAGGAACTCCCTGTGCCCGAGATCTTAGAATCAAATTTAAAACCAGGCAAGCAAATGTGACAAACAATAGAATGGAAGGTAGCAACAGGACAAGGTTAGCAGTAACGAATTCATGAAGATACACACAGCTAGTCATGTGCACAAATTAATGGCACCATATCAGTTTTTCAGGTTCAAACCTCCCTATTTTCAGGAGCGACTGTAGTGTCCAGGACGGCCAAAATAGCCTGGAATACCTTTCGTTCACCTTTGTCTTTAATATGGAGGTACAGTCTACAGAGACAACAGGACCCAGCATATAATGCTCTCCAAAGCCAAGCCGCCAGGCCATGCTGCATGATGATGGTATATATAGCATGTACAGGCAACACTCCACCACCCTCCATTTTGCCTACAAGGAGGAGGAGGATGTGATCTACTCAACTTTATGCAATTTAGGACTGGCCTCATGCTCCTGACAAATTGCTAGTGCTGCCATTGACCATGCTGAATTTAAAAGCCTATAACAAAATAAAAAATATCATCAAAAATGCATTCCCTGCTCATGCACAGTTGCTAATCTCTCTCAACCACTGATTAAACCCCACCTACATAAGTCAACTTCTCAAAAATTTATGAACTTGACAAGACAATGCCAGAATTAGAGCCCTTACTCAGCATTGTACCCCAGGACTCTGGAGAGGGCATCTGAGAGCTTTCCTGTCTAGCAGACCTACCCCAAGAGAAGAGGGAGCAGACTGATCCAGCAGAGCTCACAACTAAGCCCCACCAACCAGAATTAGCTATCTAACCTTAAGTTCTGGGTTCTCTCTATGACAAAGGATTTCACATGGCAGAGGCCTCAACTGCCTGAACACACTGTCACAGTTCAGCAGAACTGCACCTGTATTTCCCCTCAGCAATCCAGCAAGGCCACCCCCTCTCAGGCTTCCAGCTCCCCAGCTGTTGCCTTTCTTGGGTGGAGACAAACTAAAACCTCACTTCCCTCTGGGAATTTGCATGCTGCCCAGCTCCCTGCCTACACTGTGTTATTCCCAGCACAAGCAGGCTGCCCAACCTCACCTATTTGCTTTCTCTTCAGAGACTGATAACAGAGGTATAAATGACCACACCGTTCTTCCTGTGCAAGCCTATTTTATTCTTAAGGTAAACAGCACTACAGGGAAAGCATTAAAGAATCTACATGCATTGTGGTAAGCTCACCAGATAATCGCCCAACCCTAACGCAGCCTCTAGCAGCCTAGCCCTTCCACACCCCATCCAGATTTTATGGTCACAAGTTAATCACAGCTTCAGCTCACAATCAGCACCCTCATAACATCTTTTATACAGCTCAGGGGTCTTAGAGCTGGAGTTTCCAGGAGCAGGTAGTTAGTGGACAATTGGTTTTCCTCCCCTGGTTGTAGTTTCAAAAGGGAGGATTCAAAGTGGATAATTTGCATTCTCCTCACACCGCCACCCCCCCGCCCTGTATTTTCTAGGAAATCTACTTTACATGCACTGTCCAAAAAAGTCTTTTGAAGTTCCTAACACTTACATTAGTTAAGTCCCTAGAAAAGTTACATACAATTCTACAGCAACACAAACAATTGCATTTTCAATACAATGGATCCCAAATGCACCAAACCTAATGAAACGAAGTTTAACTTAATTCAATAAAGTGTCTTAATTCCATAAGGTTTATTCAGGACATCGTCAATCTGTCACACACATTTCCTAAAATACTATCACTCTCATATTTCTGAGGGGACATCATGTCTGTTCTTCCACCAACTACTACATGATAAGATGGCATCACTATTACAACTCCCCCAACCTCACACTTTGGCAGGGCTAGCACAGTTACGTGCTCAGTGTATCTGTTCATGAAATCTGTGGGCAACAGATATTTCGATACTCACAACCCAGCACCAGGAGTCTTTTTGTTTCCTAAACATATGTAATTTATAGTGCCTTACTCAGGTGTGCTACAGTGCTTAGAAATACTCCTTGCTAAACAGCTGCCAACATTACAGAGCAAGCAGTCCAATGGGTTGGGAGCACCAAAATGAACACAAGCAGAGCTAAACAGCCGTACTTTGAAAGGAGATCAGTCTTTACCCTGAAAAGCTATATACAGCAAACACTACACACCTGCCACTGAAGCACAGACACCTCTGGGGAGAAGAGAGGCTGCTGTTTATCATAGGACAGAAAATAGAGTAAAAAGAGAGAGGAATTTGGGGAGAGAAAAATACAAGTACTCAAGTAGAAATGTCACCAAGACACAGTAACAACCCCACTCTTGGGAGGTGCAACAGGAAATTAAATGACCATTAAGGGTACATCTCCAACAGAATAAAAGACCCGTGGCACAGCCACGACTGGCTCGAGTCAGGCTCACAGGGCTCAGCATGCAGGGCTAAAGACTGCTGTGTAAAATGTTTGAGCCCGTGGTCTGGGACCCCAAGTTGGGGGGAGAGTCCAGCCTAAGCCCAAATGTCCACACAGCAATTTTACAGTCCGAATGAGCCCAAGTCATCTGACCCAGACCAGATGCGAGTGTTTAACTGCTGTGTAGACATACCATAAGTGATTGGAATCTGGATTTTATACCTCATTTAAAAGACAGAGCCCTCAACAGCACATCTGTCTCAGCACTGACTCAAAAAGAAGAGAGACACCAGTATCACCTCCTGCAGCAATCTAGGTTCTCCCAGGAGTACTGACCCAGGCTTTCCCTGCTACATTTCTGCTCTCACAAGTTGCCATGGTTTAGGTGTGACATGGTTACAAGTCATAAGGAGACCCGTGCACCTGAAACTCACTAGTCTGTTGGATCACCACGCTTGCTACTTCCACATTCTTCTCTTGGATCTTCTGCCAGGAACTATCTGCACCTTTCACCCACTCGCTCACAAGACACCTGTAGAGGCCCTCATCCATTGGCAGTGCCTGGGATACAGAGAGTCGGTAAATGTCATTTGCTACTGTGTCCAAGCGCACATCTCCACTCAGGTAGCGCTCTTCATATTTCGGGCTGGGCTGGAACTTGCCCTCATGTGTCAGAGAGAGGATTTCCTGCCAGGCTGGGCCATTCTTGAGCTCCCAAGTAACCTGCAGGTGAGTGTGTTCTGAGGAGATGGTGGAAGCTGAGCAGCGCAATTCAAATGAGTCTCCCTCAGACATTTTGCGAGGTTTCGAGGACTGAGCTGTAGATCCATTCACAGTTAAGCCATCGGCAATCACTATTCAAAGAAGAAAACATTATAAAACACACAGAGTAATATATGTGAGTTTATGAAAATGGTAAGGAGAGGGGATGGGAAATGCTGCTGGCTGACTGACCCAACTATGCAATTATACTGAACTCTCACAGCAGGTCTTAGACAATCACTCATCTCCCCCACAACTTTCCTGCCCTCTCAAAAAACAAAGTCACATTAAACCCCAGGTATTTTATCAGAGCAAGCCACCCACTTCAGGAATCAGGAATGAAGTCTTTAATTTTATCATCATCCCTTTCCCTCTACTTCTGTTCTCTAGGGCAAGACCAAGGCAACACAATTCTAATCTATTGTACATCTCCATGGAAGGGCCTAACTGTTTTTGTAGTATTCAGAAAAGAAACACTAAGGGGAAAAAACTCCTTTTCTATCATCAAAGGAGATAAGCCAGGATGCTGCTGCTGAAAGAACACAGCATGTTGTCTAGAAAAAGGGAAACTACTCCTACCTCACTGGGAAACCCCTAAATGACCTCACCCCTCTTATTTCCTTTCTCCCCCTCCTAAGTCATTCTCCCTGCCTCAACATCAACCAATATTTTACCACGGGTTGTGGTGGATTCTCCACCACTGACAATTTTAAAATCAGGATTAGATGTTGTTCTGAAATCTCTGCTCTAGGAATTATTTTCGAGAAGTTCTGTGGCCCATTTTATACAGGAGGTCAGACTAGATGACCACAATGGTCCCTTGGAATCTACGAATCTGGAAAGACTGTAAATTTGCAGCATCCTGGACTCTAAGAACAAACAATTTTTAGTTTGTTATTGGTTTCTGGCAGTTGGTAATACGAAAAAGTTTGGTGGCATTTACAATAATGTGCCTCCTTCGCCTCTTTATCTCACTTCCCTCTGCTGTTGCCACCACTTGAAGGGCATATTTTTGAAGGGTGTCTTTAGGAAAGGACCTGGAAGGAGGGGGAACCACATACAGATAACTAGTAACACGAATTTAGACAAAATGGGACTATGCCTATTCTCAGGACTGTATAGATGTACAACATGACGAGAACATCCAGTGGTATGTATTTGTCTGCTGCAGATTACAAACACCCCTCACCCTGTGGAAATACCTTTCACTTGGACTGTAGCATCGTAATTTCCCTGAACAGTGGCATCTGTGCTGGGGGTGATGCACTTGTATTCTCCTTCGTCGACTGGCTGGATACTTTTGATCAGAAGTTCCACAGCATTATTGCTGCTCCGCCTCAGCACGATTTCCCCGCTGCCAACCCTCTTCTGGTATTGCTGGGAGGTGAATGACAAGTCCCAAGTACTCACTATCCGCACAAAGTCAGTTCCCTGGGAAAATTCCCAGTCAAAGTTCTGCTCACTGGGTCCATCATAGTCAGTAACACTGCAAGGAATCACCGTCTCTGTACCTTCAACTCGAATGAGTGGGCTTTTCGGTACCCTCACAATGCGTCCTTTGCAGAAAGCTAGGTGGGAGAAGAGAAAAAACAGACAATTAGCACAGGAATTATCACGGTGAATCAGATGTGACGTCTGGCCAGACAAGCATTTGGTTTCTGACTGTGCTAAGTATCAGATTCTTCGGGGGAGATGTGAGAAGCCCAAATATGGATAATTATGGAATAACCTGACAAGTTTTTCCTTCTAACTCCAGTCAGTTACAGGCTGTCCTACACATTAGGTGCTTCATCCTCTATCTGCATTTCATGCCCAGTGTAACTATGGATCATGAATAGCCACACATCTAATTCTTTGAATCCTGTTAAGCTATCACAAGATATTATTGAAAACAAGTTTCACATATTAACTATCTGTTGTGTAAAAAACAATTTCCTCTTTTCAGTTTTAAGTTTGTTGCCTTTCAATTTTCATTTGAATGTCACCTTAACTTTATGAGAAAGGGTAAACAAGAGTGCCCTGTTTACCTTTTTGTACTGTTGTTATATTCCCTCATTCACTCCTCTTTCTAATAAACAGTTCTATATGAGGACAGTGTGAAAAGATGGGAAGTCTTCCCCCTGTCTCTAATCATTTGTCACCCACCATTTCAATGCCTGATAACATATTTGAGATGGATTGGCCATAAGACAACACAGTATTCCAGGTAGGGATGCATCACTGATTATATAAACACTTTGCAATACTCTGAGCATTATTCCCTATCCCATTCTGTATTCCTTCTATCACTGTTTGCTTAGTGACACGCTGTCTATTGAGGGAGTTTCCACCTTCCTCTAGAATGCCAACTGAGATTCAGTCATTAAGATCAGATGAGAGTATCCCACAAAATCCATTTCCTTCAGACTTAGATCTTTGCCAGAGTAGATACACCAGTGGCTTTACATAGTACAACTAAGAACTGAACCAAGAATTAGACCCTTCTACTTTACCACCCAATCTTATTGCCATAATGCTTCTGCCTCCAGAGAATTTCAACTAAGACACAGCTCTTTTGTATGTAGAAGGTGGAATGACTACACAAGAGAAGCAACTAATTGGCCCTGCCGTCCCAAAGTGAAAATCTGCAGTTAATACAGGATTTGAAGCTTGGACATACTGGGCTCCCTTCCCCTTTAAGCTAGTTGCCATGTGACATAATGATCACCAAAAAAATCATGGGCTCCCCCAAACCCTCTAGAGCAGATGTGTCAAACAAGACCCAGAGGTAGGATCTAGGTGTATGATTTATTTATGCAGTATGTTCAGAATTTGCAGAACTTAAGTTTTCATTCTTTTTAAAAGTGAATTTTAGCCCTTCTGGTTGCAAAGAACCTAAAACCTAACCCCACTAATTGTAAGCACTCACTCTTTCATTGTTTAGTGTTAGAATATTGAGAGAGAAGAAAGGAGTAGGAAACTAAACAGGAAGGAGGATGAGGAAGGAGGAGAAACCCAGGGTGGAAACAGCAGTGGGCCTAAAGGATAGCAGATTTTCCACCTAAGTAATGCTGAATGCAATAATAAGGAACTAAACAAATAATTAACAGTTTCGTTTCTACACAAAGGACAGTCTAACCTGATCTCTCTGAAAATCTCCATAAAGTCTTACATTTTTACTCTGCCTTGACAACCAAAATTAAAAATGGTATTTAGCCTTCTCCACAGAAAAAAAAAAAAAAAAAAAAAAAGAGTTCAGTACCTCTGCTCCAAAAGCTAGTGGCTCTAAACACTTCTGTAATCCTATGCATTTCCTCTCCTCACAGTCTACTCCCACAATAAAATTAAAGTAAAACAAACTTTTCATTTACTTAAAAGATCCCCAACTTCTCCCACTTCTGGGGCACACTTTGAGACTACCTGTTGACTGCGCTCTCAATCCTCTAAAATCTTCTGATAGAAACACTGGCATTATCAGGGTTTCTATCCACAACAGGTAACAAACACTGTAATTGTGGTAAAATGTCATTAATGCAATATGAAAAGTGTGCATCTTGTCACTGACAAATCTTTTGGGCACATTCAGTTTCTGTACTCGATATGTAGAAAATCAGGTCTGGTCATCATTTGCTGGCTAAGGGACTATTAGCCAAGGAGTCACAGATATTTAAGGTTTCAAAGGACAAGGTCCTTTCTCCCCTTGCGCACCACATTTAAAAAAGTTGCCTAGGCTCTCCCCCTTTTCTGCCACAGAGCAGTTCAGTAAAGAATGTTGTCTTTCCTTTTCACATCAGAAGAAAAGAGCCTGATCAAGATTAAACTATCCAGACTGAATTGCTGACAAACAAATTCCAAAACAAATAAAAGGAAGCCTACAGTCCAGAAGAAACAGCAGCTCAAAATGCAAGCACAAAACTCAAAACAGAGAGGAAAGGCAAACAGTCCCCACCAAGCACCACTCCAAAACCCCAGTGAAGACCGTGGCACAAATGCTTAGGGTTGGTAGATCATGATTCCTGTACCACCAGATGGTGATGTACCAAAAAACTGGAAAATATTGCAGATATTTATTGGAAAACCAACAGTGCTCAGAGCTGTACAGAAGAGCAAAAAAGACATAGTCCCAGATAGCATTCCTTAAATCCCATGACCATGCAGGCACAAAGGAACGTGATAATTCCCTGCAGAAGACTGGAGAAGCAATACATTATGCTAGGGCCAAATGCAAACCATTTAATTTAGCCAGATGACCTGGCAAAGAAACAGTAGTGAGATTTTTCCTGTGGGTTTGGCTCTGTAGCCAGAGAATAATCTCTGCAGCTGCAGGCTGGCTTTGGCAGGTTAGCTCACTTCCCCAAGAGAGAAGGAGAGCTGCCCTGATTCACAACCCTAGCCTTTCCATGAAAGGAAAACACTTTTTCAGCAAAAGATGCAATCCTTTCAGATTCAGTCTCTCAACAAAATCACTTACACAAACCTGTAATTCTGCTCTGTCACCCCCAGCTACACATCCATTGCAACACATATTGGTATAGTGTTTGGGAGTGCCAAGGGGAAGCCAGGATACTGAAAGGACCTGTCCTCCCAAGACCACCCCGACTTGTAGGACCATGAAGCAAGGTAAAGTCAATCTAATATCCAGAGTCCTCTGAAGAACACTCACATGAACTCCGAGCATAGACTTAAAAAAATAAAGTTCGACAACTTTTAACCACTTCACTTCACCATCCATACTGGGGAAGCCACCCGTTACAGACATGGAACAACAACACATTTGCCTGAGAAAAGGTCCATTAAACTCAACATGCATAGGATACAGGGGGATTAATGCGAAATTCTGGCCACATCCAAATTTAGCTATAGGATTTCCAACAAAAACATCCCATTGGTTAAAATCATGCTGTTGTCATATGAATTTGAGCCCAGTTCGAATGCCAGGATTGATCAACAGGAGCCCCTCTCTTAGGGAGGGGCTCCATGTCACTGCCCACAGGGCGTGCCCTGCCCATCCACACTTCTTTCCCACAACCTGCACCAGCTGGAAGTATAAGTACTTACTTCAGTGCAACAACAATTAAAACCTCCACAACAATTTTAACGTAATTTATTTGACTGTTTGGGCACAAAACTACCTTCTGATCACAGGCAGCATGATCTAGCAATTCAACTAACAGATGAATGAAGCATTGATAGGTGGTCTTCATCACCCCTGCTCTTAACTCTTAAGATGCATTTTCCCACAGAATCACAGCCCACATTCAACCCTTCATTTAGTAGTACATTTATTTCTGCTGGGCATAAGCATGATATGGCAAAGTGAACACTGTGGTTAAGCCTAGCTAATTTCCTGACTTTCATGCTATTAAGTTTCCAACCTTAGTGCTCCATTAAATGTAGGTTTTTACTTTTAACATCTTTTAAGAAAAAGAAAGCACCATAATAAACCAAATGAAACAACAGCAGGAAGACATATAATTACATGATAGATCAAGTCATTTAGTTGTTACTTAGTAAGGAAACTGGACTGCACCACCCAGCTATGTTTCTTCCACTTACTCCAATTCAGTTTTAATGCAGGAGCCCACCCAGAGAGAGGCAGAGTTTACTGTCTGCAGTGTAAGGAAGGAGATGAATATAAGCATGAAGATGTGCTCCTGCAGGTTGCTGAAGACAGAAGCTAGAGGGACTAATGTACTGGTTTATAGCGTGTTTATCTCCTCTCTCTACACACACGCACACCACAAATCAAGTTAGTACTACAAACTGACCCAGCGTTAAACAGCTCAAGCACATTTAAACCCCAGTAAGGATCAACTCGTATCTTTCCCTAACCCTCCACTCTTTCCTGAAGGGTGAGAGTCATAAGCAAAAGATGAGCCTTGCCATGTGCCTTGTATGTCAAAACTGTCTTTGTCAGACCAGCGAGGGGAGTGAATTCCAGAGTCCAGGATACTTCACCTACAACACTCTGCCACAAGCCCCCAGACATTAGAATCTGGAGGCTACTGATCACAGCTGTTGAGAAATAACATGAGGAAAAGCAATATTGAAGGCCTTGGCTACACTAGAAAAGCTGCCCAGGTTTAACTCAATTGATTTAGTTAAGGTACTGCAAGCTCCCTAACATAGGATGAACTTAAAAAAAAAAAAAAAAAAAAAGTTTTCACCCTTGCTTAAACTGGTTCATCTTATATCAGTAAATTACTGAAAGGCTAACTCTTCATGGTTATACATAGCAATCTACTGTCAGGAAAGAAGGTCTGAGTAGAGCTTCCTGAACAGTCCTGTGTTCTTAAAGGTGCAAGTGTCATGCACCTTCCCTGACCAGCTCCATGTTGATATCCATGAAGTGTCCCCAGTGATCCATCAACACTTGCATAACCATAGATTTCTGTGGAGGTATTCTGTGGCAAGGTGGGATGGTGCCAAAATACGGATGTACATGCCATCTATCACCCACCACAGTTTGGGAATCTCATTGCTGCAAAGCCATCTACTATGCCCTGCGCATTGCCAGGGATCAAACTCTTGCATAGCAGGGGACAATTAATGGCCCTGCATGACAACATCTCTCTACCCCACCCCGCCCTCCCCCCCAGGGAATTTTCAATTTCAACAAGATTTTCCACTGTCTGGTAGCAATGCAATGTTACATGTTTCCAGAGTATGATCACCACTCTCTTCTCCAGTATCACTGCAGCCCTTATTCTGGTGTCCCTAAGCTGAAAGCTGAAGCAAGCTCAGGACACAGATCCAAGACTGTGACCTGTTGCATCCGAAAGTTCTGCAACCACTGCTCATCATCCCAAATCTGTATTACAATACGATCCCAATCATCTGCTCGTTCTTGGAACCAGAGCAGTCCTCTGCCTCCCGCAGCTGCTCCATGAGTACCACCACCATCCTTGATTTGTTTTTCTACTCTGTCCCTCAGCAAACTGTCCTTGAAGAAATCATGTCCTCAGTTGTTGCAGTAGTTCCTGCAGGTCTGTAAATTCAGGATAATCGTGCACCCTGTGTTTGCAACCTTCATGAAAATAGTACAGAGCTCTTTGAACTCCGTGCTTCTATCAGAGATTGCAGACAAAGTGCCATATGGGTTTGTGGGATTATTCTTTTCAAAGGCATGAAAATTATGGGACATGGATGGCATTATGGGATGAAGAAATTGCCTGTTGGGAAGTTAAACTCTGGCTCTCAGCAATCCCCGGGCAAGTCGCTACTATCCAACAAAACATTACTGAAGTGTCCCAAAAGTCACTGTCCTAGACAGCAGCATTTGTCACACAGGGATACTTACCCATAGTGCACTGCGCTTTGCATCGACACAAGCTCTCCTGGTGAGAACGCACAATGAACAAGCAAGAAGATAAGTATGCACATGCCTGAGCAATATGCAAACTTTAATGGTTGTATGCCACCGTAACTTGCATGCATAAAAGTTTGTAATGTGGACGTGGCCTAAATAAGAAGGTAACTGTGTTTTCCACTAGTCTTCAGGTGTAGCCCCACATACAGTGTACTGCAGTAACCCAATCTAGCCATGCCTTTGCCATCTCTAATGTGGTGAGGTCTACACATTTGCACTGTGATTAACAGAGAGACAGCTGAGCACCTCATTCTTTCAAGGTCACTACAGATCCCATTGACTTAAACTGAAGTGTGAGCATTTAGCAGCTCTGAAAACCAGGTCTATAGACTCTGTGGTGAATTTGCTGGGCATGCATCCTGAACACCCCTACTGGTAAAGCACAGACTAACCCCCTCCTTAGGGCACAGCTTTGGCAACAGGGGATTGTTCCATTCTTATGTTGGGTGTTTGGGGTGGCAGAGAACTGGAGGGAAAAAAATTATTTTCTGAAAACACTATTTGCAGCTGCTAATATAAACTGGGTCTCTCTCAGTTCTGACATTCTACCTCATTCTCTGATCAGCCAACACAAGAGCACAGCTTCACTTGATAGGGCATTTGATGTGGCTCAAGTTGCCCAAGACACCCATTACTGGGTGACTCCTGTGACAGATCACATTCCATGATGTTACAGGTGATCTGGAAGGCTGGATATCAACCAACCCCTGGAATTTGGGGTTCTGCTTTTATTCCTGCTGCAGTCAATGCCATCGTTATCCCTAAAAACCAAGTACAGTGCTTCGTTCTCTACTGAGGTTAGTGATGATGCACATGGGTTCTGCTACAGTTATGAACTCTGGTCTTGGCAGAAGGACAACTCCCATTTGCATTAGCAGATACACAGAGACAATTTATTAATATTTGGTTTTAAAATGCATTGTTTAAAACCCATATTTCCCTCATCCCTCAGAGCAGCCAGAGTTCAGCTTTTGTGATATACAGACGGTTTCCAAACTGTTGGTTTATTGGGAGCATTTATCTCCTAAGACATCTAATGCATTTCAGTGTTAATACAGGGTGGCATACTCATAATGAATTCACCTGAATCCCATTTAACTGCAGAAACAGATGGGGGAGAAGACAAGACACTGTATATGTTACTGACAGAAAAGCAAGGAGGATACTTAAAGTTTAATATTTCTTATATTAGAGACCACCAACAATGTTTATTTAGCTTGGACATAAAGACAACTGTCTTCATATAACAAACTAGAATTAAGATACTGAACCTGGTTGAACAGAAACCCTGCCTAAATGCTAATCTCCTTTAAAGACTTACCAGGCCACCAGCTGAAGAACTGGAGTTACTTTACAAAACAAAAACAAAAGGATCTCTGTAGTGAGGCCAAAATTATACAATAGACAAGTGAATATTCCTCAGCCTTGTGATACAAATGACAGGACCAGATAACTTAGTGTCTGCACTCTAGGGGAATTAAGCTAGAACCACCAGAATATAGGTAAACCAAAAAGCCCATGCTAATCATGTATCAGAAACATTTAAATGGAGCACATTTCAGTTGCTCACACCTTTTAATATACCCACTGGAATCCGCAATTCCCAGCATACAAATACCTCACCTTGATCAGAGTGACAAGCAGCTTGCATCAAGATGGAAGGTTGCATACTGAGACCTGTAGTCTTCATAAGCCTCACTGCTGTATTTAAGCAGAGGTCAAGTTGGAGGCACTGTGTAGTAGAGGTCACACTTAGGCCACCCCTGGACTAGTGTCTATTTCCCCTCTAATTAACAGTTGTGCAGGTCCCATTATTGCCCTCTTCACTGTACCTGTTATATAGTAGACATTCACCTGCCCCCTTGGCTTCTCTCTCAATCACCTGTATGCACTGTTTATGTGTTATCCAATGATGAAATAAATGCCAGAGTGGAGATAGTGGGCTGGGAGGGGTTAGAGGTGGGGAGAAGAGGAAACAGATTGATTGGACAGGCTGAAGTTAACCAGACTATCTGCCGCGCAGCTCATGGTTTTATGATGGTGAGGGATAGATGAAGAGAAGTTTTAAAAAGTATCCCACCTCTAAGTTTTGTACAAATTTATTCTCAATGACAAGGAAATTCCCAACCCAATTATTCCCTCCATCAATACCAGTTTGCAGCTCTTGCCTCAATCAATGAGAATCCTGCTGATAGGAAGTGACGAGCACCCGATACTAAAAAATTATAGATGCTTCTTGACTGCTCAGGTTTTTCATATAGGAGAAGAAAGTACTGAATCTGTAGAGTCACCTACAAGGCACAGAAACCTGGTATTCTGTAAGTAGCCCTTTTACTTATGACACAGGCAGAGTGAATTTATTGCTAGAGCACAACAGACCTGGAGACTACACTGAGAGAGCGCTCTTGTTTGCCAGCATCATAGGATTGTACACTAATGTTAGTTTCCAGATAAGAATGAATCTGCTGTAATATGTCGTATTACTCTGGAGGTGAAAATGTCTGTACTAAAGGTAATAAGAGAATCTTTACCACCCTAACTAGTCCGTTCATGTCTCACTGCTGGGACTTGCTAAGCATGCCCACTGTAGAGTCACAAAAGAACAGCCTGCTGTTTTGGAGACCATTCTCTTGTAAGAAGTTCCTTCTGCGGCCTAGACACATTCACTCAATAAAAGGAGAACGTGGTTTCAACAGGCAGGAAGGAGAAGGTCAACTCGCCATGTCAGCTGCTCAAAGGTAAGTGTGATGTGATAAGCAGTGGGATGCCAATTAAAAAGCCATTCAATAGCAAAAAGTAGAGCTGAAAGACGAGCAAACTAGCTGAGAATAAGCACCATACGTCTATGCTCCAGACAGGCAACGATAGCTGAAACATCCAGGTGGATTCTTTCAACCAAGGCAACCATATGAAATGATATATGTCTGAGCTCTTTCAGAGATGAACACATTGAAGTGCTTTTCAGGCAGATACACAGTGGATGCTTGGTTTGCCAATGAAATGCAGGCATGTCTTGGGTGGAACAAAGCATCTTTTTAACAGTGTACAACAATTTATGACAGGAAGAATATGGCAGCCAACTTCGAAAATAAATAGAGGTATTTAGGAAGGGAGAATCATTAGCACAGTTGCAATCTGGGCTTTGATTCAGTGCAGTGTTATGTCAAAGGAAAGAGTCCCCTTAGCGTATCATCAGCTGCAAACATCCAGGAATTGCTTCCACCAGCAGCTAGCTGACGTGTCTCCTATTTCTAGCAAAGTGCCAGATTTCCCCCTTCCATACTACAACTGAAAATGCACTAAACTTGTGATGCGCATGTGTCATAAACAGAAGGTTAAGGGTTAATGTCTCTTTTACCTGTAAAGGGTTAAGAAGCTCAGTAAACCTGGCCAACACCTGACCAGAAGACCAACAGGGGGACAAGATACTTTCAAAATATTGGTGGAGGGAAGTCTGTTTTTTTTGTTGTTGTTCGCTCTTGGGACAGAGGAACAGGATATCATTCCAGGCTTTCTCAATCTTTCTGAATCAGTCTTTCATGTTTCAAAATTGTAAGTAATAGCCAGGCAAGGCAGATTAGTCTTATGTTTCTTTTCTCAATTTGTAAAGGTTTCTTTTTGCTGGAAGGATTTTTTTAATCTCTGTTTGCTGTAACTCTGAATCGAAGGGGGGGGGGGCGCGGTCCCTCTAGTCTATATGAATCTGAGTACTCTGTAAAGCTTTTTCCATCCTGATTTTACAGAGATAATTACCTTTTCTTTCTTTAATTAAAAGCTTTCTGTTTAAGAACATGATTGATTTTTCCTTGTTTTAAGATCCAAGGGATTGGGTCTGAACTCACCAGGGATTGGTGGGGGAAAAGGAGGGGGATGGTTAATTCCTCTTTGTTTTAAGATCCAAGGAGTTTGGATCTGTGTGAAGCCTCTCAAGCAACCCAGGGAGGGGAAAGTCTGGGGGAGGAAGGAGGGGAATAGTTAGTTTCTCCTTGTTTTAAGACCCAAGGAGTTTGGGTCTGGGTTCCCCAGGGAAGGTTTTAGGGGAACAGAAAGTGTGCCGGACACTAAATTCTGGCTGGTGGCAGCGTACCAGACCTAAGCTAGTAGTTAAGCTTAGAAGTGTTCATACAGGTCCCCACTTCTTGTACTCTAAAATTCAAAGCGGGGAAAAAACCTTGACAGCATGATACTTCTACAGAGCGATAACAAGCCCTGTTCCTTTTGCACTGCCAAGGAAACACCCTTGCAAGTGCATCAGAGCAGCCTGCATTCCAGAGGAAGACTGGTCAGACCACTGTCAGAAACCATTCACTTGCCTGTCATCTGTGAACAGAACAGTGACTGAAGAGACAGGAGGTCTACCATTCCTCTATTAGCTTTCCTCAGCAGCACTACAGTTCTCCTTCTCCAGGAAGTGAAAGCCAATTTGGTCCTCATCTCTGATCCTTCCATGCCAGATTGCCATTAGGCAGCTCCAACCAAGAAACAAATGCAGTAAGTCACAGAACCACCACTGGGAAGGGAAGGGGATAATGAATGCACCCATACTTTGTGTCAACACCCTCTGATACTATTGCTGTTACATACATTTTATTTTATAATATAACCTCCCTAAAAATGACATGTTTACAGCAACATCATAGTTAAAAAAAAAATCCATCCAATTATAACCTTTATCTCATACTGCACTTTGCAGTCTGGCAAGAAGTAGGTTAGGCATTGAAAGGAATTTCTCTGGGTGTCAGAAATTCAGCTAGCTACTTTAAATAAATTACTCATCTTAAATCTAATTAAGGGAAATCTCTTTCATTCTCCCTCCATAGCCCCACTCACCCCAACACCATACCCCTCTCCCTAATGCAGACCCACACAAAGGGATGAGGTGTTGGGGGTTTATACGAAATGAAACGGTAGGCTCTCATCACTCCTTCCAAGTGACAGCATTCAGAGCACCTGGCATTTCATAATCAGACTACAGAGAGACCATGCTGGGGGCTCAATTAAGAGATGTCAAATTTGAGTTTCTATGGCCAAACTGTAATCATCCTACAAGCATTGGAGTGTCTGAAGTGTGCAGAGCTCTGTACCCTGTCTCCTGATAGAGCTGTTATACCTCCCTTACTGCAGCACCATCTAGATAGAGCACGACTTGTAGATTGTTATGGCTCGACAGATCTGCAGCATTATCATTCCAAAACATCAGTAAGGAGTGAATGGGAGAGTGCATGAAAGAGACATTTACATTATTCTTTCCCAGTCAGTTGGGGTTCTTTTTTTAGATAATGCAGAGTGCTTATCTAAAGGAATTAAGCCTGGGTGTAATTGCCTAAAACCCATTATCTCCATCAGGCTGAAGAAACGCATATTGCATCTTAAGTGAAGCCTCAAACATGTGATCAGAGACTAATTCCGTTAGATTTTTTAGTAACTCAGATGTCACTGAGACCAGAACAGAGACCTGCAGGTCCCTGCTGCTCAGCCCATGCAGAATACCTCGTGGATCCCACTTCACAGCATACTCCATCTACAAGTTCTGATGTCCTGATCCACATACAAAGCAACCAAGGTTAAAACCCCACATTTCTTTCTATACAATATTGACTTGTTATCTCATCCATCTCCCCTTCCCAGGAATGGAGTTTCAACTCATCTGAGCAACCTGTAACCCAGCATTTCTTAAGTGGGCAACAGGAGACCTGAGGGGGGGGGAAAAAAAAAAAAATCAGATTGGGAGGGATAATGGGCCCAATATTAATACCTGGAGAAAAGGGTTGACCTCTCCACAGGAAACAGTGTTCCACGCTTCCCGGTTAAAACGGGGTCCCAGAGAGGCTAAACTCCCAAGCCAGAGGATTTTGATACATTGCAAAAGTTGCTCTAAGGCAAAGGAGCTCTGCTGGAAGGGCAGAAGCACAGACAGCCTCAGCATGATGGGTCAGATGAAAACTCAGCTAAATTCAGATCCGTCTCCCTACCTGTCTCATACAAGTGCCTGTATGCTGCCACCGCCTGAGATACATATGGTGGATGGGCAAGATCAGGACCTGTCGGAATAGCAATAGGAAGGCCCAATGACTATGTCAGGGTGACCAAAGCAGAGACATGAGAAAAACTGTGTGCTCACAAGCTGGTAGCTTCATAGTGCAAGACTAAAAATAGTTGCTTACCACACGTTTGGTCACTGGCCATAAGTCTGCCTTGGAGTAGTTCCTCCTACCTGCCAACAAGGAAGGAAGAAAGGATGCCTCAGATGCCTCCTTCCCAGGGCAGTCATCACTCAGTTACCCTGATTCTCTTCTCTACTGAAGAGTTAAGGGACAGGAGTTCCAGCCTACCAAGCCACCAATCCCTGGCAGAGAAAAGATAACCCCTGCCCCTTGCACTTCCATCTTTTAAATGACTCAGCTATACAATAGTTCCTCATCTCCTAGAAAGTTTGACAGTCTATTTTCTTCTGGTTGCCAGGATGAACCCTGCACCACCCAAGATGCAGAAACTGGTAAGCGAAGTGGCAGTTTGTGGAGAAGTAGTGACTGGCTGATGATGTGCCAGAATGGAACACTAAGTATGGCTATAGTATTTTGTATCACAGCCTACTTGAGAGTACAGGTCCCGAAGTGCACAGCTGCATCTTGATCACTAAACAAAGCAAATCAGATGAAGATAGTACACCTGGTATTAAAGAGGAATTCACAAGAGAGAAGACAACTGTAGCTTGCTGTAAACTGCTAATGCAGCCCTTGTTCTAAACAGATCACTGATTGCTAGATGTTTATGACACTAATGGTTGTGTTTTTAGCTGTCTCATAATGTCAAATGTAACTCTAGTGAGTGTTGACTCTGTAGTTCGTTTCACTGCCACTGATAGTTAAAGGTAGTAATAGGCTGCAGAAAGTAGTGAAGAAATCTGTAAAATCCAAAAAGAGAAGACCCTCTGTCATAAACAGATAGCTAAGGGTTAATGTCTCTTTCACCTGTAAAGGGTTAACAAACAGTGACCTGCAACACCTGACCAGAGGACCAATCAGGAGACAAGATACTTTCAAATCTCAGTGGAGAGAAGCCTTTGTTTGTGTTTTTTGGGTTTTGCGTTTGTTCTTCTGGGCACATCTGAGAGTAACCGGACATACTACAGGCTCTCTTAATTTTCTATTCAAGTAGTAAGTGCAAGTAGAAAGGCAGTTTAGTCTTTTAATTGTTTTTCTTTATTTTGCAAATGTGTATCTGGCTGGTAGAGTTTTAATGTGTATTTGGCTGGAAGTATTTTAAATTGTATTTCTGCTGGAAGAGGCTTTTTCTCCAGTTTCTATAAGCTGAAAGACCCTATAATATTCCATCTTGAATTTACAGTGATTATCTTTATTCTCCTTTCTCTTTTTAAACGTTTTTCTCTTTAAGACCTGATTAATTTTTTCCCCTTGTTAAGGAAAACGAACTGAGTCTGTACTCACCAGGGAACTGGTGGGGAGAAGGAGTAGTAGGGGAGGAAAGGGGAATTTCCTCTGTGTTTTAGATTCACGGAACTTGAATCTGTCTCTCTCTCCAGGATAACCCAGGGAGGAAAAGCCTTGGAGGGGGGAGAAGGGGGAGAAAAAACCTGAGTTCTCTGTGTTGTGATTCAAGGAGTCTGAATCACGGTAATCTCCTGGTGTACCCAGAGCGGGAAAGATCTGGGAGGAAGAAAGGAGGGGGAAGGGAAATGGTTTATTCTCCTTTGTTGTGAGACTCAAGGAATTTGGGTCTTGGGGTCCCCCAGGGAAGGTTTCGGGGAGACCAGAGTTTATCAGGCACTCCAAGTCCTGATTGGTGGCAGCTTATCAGATCTAAGCTGGTAATTAAGCTTAGAGGAATTCATGCTTATACCCCATTTTTTTGGACTCTAAGGTTCAGATTGGGGCTAGATGCCATGACACCCTCACACAGCACTCTGCATGGAACTCAGTTTACCTACCTCCAAAGGATAATGGGCTGAGTTGCCCATACAGGTTTAGTCTCGCTAGTTCCAGGAAGTTAAGTTATTCCAAAAAGCAACGGGGGAAATTATCTGCTGTTCTGCCTCAGAAACTGAATTCCAAGAGAAGAGTTTGAATACATTAAATTTTAAGAAAGAATAAGCTGAAAAGTTGATATAGCTGCTCCAACAAAAGAACAAGTTTGAAGTGGAAAAGCTGGCATGGTTGGAAGCAAAGCTGAAAACGTTTGTGGAAATATTAGTTCCAATTGTCACTCCTAATTTTTGGGAAATACAAATGTCAAACCAAACTGTAAATATTTGTATATAAATTTTCTGACATTAAGATGTCTGCCAACTAGAATTTACTGCATTAAAATCAGAGCTGTTCAATAATAGCTAGTTTGTTATGCAGTAGCTACTTTGTTATACAGTATTTATTATCCCAGTTCTTTCCTAAACTGTTGTGTAACTGAGGCTGTGTCTACATTAGCACTTTTGTTAGTCCAACTTTTTGTCGGTCAGGGGTGTGTTTTTTCACAACTCTGACCAACACAAAAGCACCGGTGTAGACAGTGCTATGTCAGCAGGAGATGCTTTCCTGCCGACATAGCTACTGCCACTCTTTGGGAGCAGTTTAATTATACTGGCAGGAAAGCTTTCTCCTGATGGCACAGAGCAGCTACACAGGTGGCCTTACAGCGGCACAGCTTTGCTGCTGAGAGCAGCAGTCCTCTCAGCAATCCTTTTAAAAGAACAAAGCCTGAGAGGAGCAATCTCAATGCATTTTGACATGTATGTCTCAATATTTTGGAAGCAAGTGACTACTTTTGTGGATTGTACAGCACAGAGTTTGGGCACTAAATCTAAGCCATTGTCCTTAAAGGACAATTTTGAGATTGGAAAAGACCACCTGGGCCAGAGTATCCACCATCGTTAGATTTTATCTGTGCATATGTAGATAAAGAAATGGTCATTATTTAAGACATTGACTCTCATATTTTAACCAACATGATTTTGCAAAGGACTTTACACTTAGCATAGACAGGGAAAGTCACTTTTAGAAACACACCACCTGTCAACCCTTGGCTCTCTCATCACCCAATCTACACTAGGTGGAACGTCTCATACAGTAAAGCCTGAGTTGTGAACTGACTCGTCAACCACACACCTCATTTGGAATGGAAAGTATGCAATCAGGCAGCAGCAGAGATGAAAAAAAAGAAAATACAGTACTGTGATAAATGTAAACTACTAAAAAAAATAAAGGGAAAACAGCATTTTTCTTCTGCACAGTAAAGTTTCAAAGCTGAATTAAGTCTATGTTCAGCTGTAAACTTTTGAAAGAACAATCGTAATGTTTTGTTCAGAGTTATGAACATTTCAGAGATATGAACAAACTCCATTCCCAAGGTGTTTGTAATTCTGAGGTTCTACTGTAAAAAATCATGTTAACTAAAATGTGTCAGCCAACATGTTGGAGGAATAAATACTACCATTTTTCCTGGTCTAGACATGCCCATAATCTCATCTTCCCCCTTTTCTTCTCCAATAAGTTTTCAATCCTCTTTTGAAAAACCATTTGAAATCAGTCTCCGAGTAGCCTGATCTTCTAGCAAGCTGCAGTTTGGGTGACAAAAACTGGCATTATAACAAAATAGAACCATTCACCAGAACCAGAATATGTGCGACAGCAGCCACAACACTGACTAACCCAAAACATGCATGTCAGGCTCTAGCCTCTCCTGTTGACCTTTTTTTTTTTTTTTGCTATCCAGGGGTATTAACTGACTTACCCAAGGTCATGCAATAAATCAGTGACAGTCAGGAATAGGAAACCAGGAATTCCTGGTTTCCAGCACAGTGTTTATTCCACCACATCATGCTGCCTCTTCACTGATCAAGAAGCCTGAAAGCCATGCACTCTGGCAAAGAAAAAAGCAAATGTGTGATTACTAATTTTAATGCATCTTCTACAAGATGGTGCTCCTGTAATTTAATAGCCCTTATCGAAGGGCATTTGGGCATCTTCCTGGTGCAAGGCGAACTGCCACCTCACGTGTACAGTGACAATCTGGAAAACCAACAAAGACTACTGGTTTCAGACCCACTCTCACAACCAATGGATCCTAATCAGCACTTAAGAGCCAATTTCAGGTCATGCAGAGCAGCACTATTTAGTATGCTAATCTCCTCAGAGTCTGGATGTCAGGAGCATTGATATCTCTTTGTCCCCCAACCCCAGGCAAGACAGAATCTCCTCTCTCTCTCTCTCTCACATACACACTCAGTATGATTTGAGAGAGAGAGAGAGAGAGAGAGAGAGAGAGACACAGACACACACACACAGGTGCTCTTCCTGCTTTAATCTAAGATTTTTATAACCATTCTGTAACTGAAAGTAGGGACATACGATAATTACAGTCGTCATTGCTGAGCTTTTCCTATTTGATATGATCTTGACAAAGAGGAACCCTCTCTTGTCTCAGGATAGCACCTATTGCCAGTCTCTGGCAAAACAGATACAATGAAACCCCACTGCGTAGCAAGAGACATTTTTAATTTTAGCACAATGTGAAAGTGGTAAGTGAAGGACAGAAGTGAGCAGGCTTATAAAAACCTTAAAAAAAAAAAAAAAAGACACACAGGAACAGCTTTAAAGAGCCTATGCTCCAGACCGCACTGCCTCACAGCACATTTCTGAAGTACTACCAGATGTTTTTGAAAACCAATCTGTTTTAGGCTGACTATGCCCCAATATTCTTCATTGTGATCAAGGGACTTGGGAGCACAACATTAACTTGGAGAGAGAGAACAGAATTTTCGTGTTAGATTACTAGAGATTGAGGTTAAAGGTATTTAAATCAACAGGTATAACCCAAGACAGCATTCTTCCTTACTTCACCATGGGACCAGAAAGTATAAGGTTTCTGCCGCTTTATGCACAAACTGTGACACACTAGTGTATTATTTATGGCGGCTTAATGAGTCATACTCACATTTTAACTCTAGAAACCTGGGTTTACATGTCAAAGTTCTACGTTAGCCCCAGAGGACTAAACTCTCTATGGTATATCTGTCCACATCACAAAATTCACCATGCAGTTTGGTATAATTAGCCATCTCTTCCCAAGAGTTTGTCTGAATAAGGGAAAGTATGTTGGCATATAAAGGCTCCCAAAACTTGCAGCCAAGTTAGCTGTGTAATTAACTGGCTCAATCCCTGAATTGTACCTATGGAAGGCTGTGCTGATGGTTAAAAGGAATGCATGGCATGAGCTGCTAACCAATTAGAACAGATGGAAAGAAGAGTCTTTCAGTTGTGTGGGGAGACATGGAAGATGCAGAAGTCCTGCAAGAGAGTGCTAAACTTTAAATGCATGATCCTTACCGGAAGCACACTCCTGCTCCCTGCTATTTCAGTCTTGGGGAGAGAGAAATACCAGTATACACAGAACGAGAGTTTCAAAAATGACTAGTGATTTAAGGCTATCCAACCTGAGACATCATGAAGCCTGATTTTCAGAATGTGCAGACCACTAACCCTCTCAAAAATTAGGCTTCTTTATAGATGTCAAGTTAAACACACAAAATCACTATTACTCCATTATATGTTATCTGTACAAAGTGTACTATTTCATACAAAGAGGATTAATGGACTGCCAGGCTCACACGCAGTACTGCAGATATTACACATGTACTGCTATGGCTGTCAAAAAAAAGTATATATTTGAAAAAAAGTATATATTTGACCATGTAATTTAAGACTGCATCATAAAGCACAGTCACAAAGGAGCTTAGTAAAAGTTGGATGTTCAACCTTAAATTAGTAATTTCTTAACTTGTATGCTTAAATATGCAATAAACGTTCTGCTTAAAGTTATATATCCAAGTTGGATTTCTCTCTGCTGCATCTTCTGGGAACACACTGCATGCTCAACATAGACGACAATGAGGGAAGGAGGAAGGAATGAGAAACTCACATTCAAATGCCCATTAAATCATTTAACTAGATATTTATATGGCCACCATCACCATATAGTGTCCAAGACTGGGAACCTGGAACAGCAACCTAATGCAGAACACATCAGTTAGGACTAACTCAGTCTCAGGCCTGGTCTACACTACGCGTTTAAATCGATTTAATGGCCGTTAAATCGATTTAACGCTGTACCCGTCCACACTACAACGCCCTTTATATCGAAATAAAGGGCTCTTTAAATCGATTTCTGTACTCCACCCTGACGAGAGGCAGTAGCGCTAAATTCGATATTAACAGTTCGGATTACGTCAGTGTGGATGGAAATCGACGTTATTGCCTCCGGCGTATCCCAGAGTGCAACACTTGACCACTCTGGACAGCAATCTGAACTCGATGCAGCGGGCAGGTAAACAGGAAAAGCCCGCGAACTTTTGAATTACATTCTGCTTGGCCCACCGGTGGAGCTCTTGACAGCACGGCTGGCGATTGCAGTCTCAAATCCAAAGAGCTCCAGCATGGACCTTACGGAGATACTAGATTGTCGCTGTATGGGGAACACAATCTGTGTATCCAGCTCCGTTACAGAACACGAAATACCAAAGCGTTTGATAAAAAACTCCAGAACACAGCACTGCGTGGACAACGTAACGGAAGCCAGAGACTCAAATGGACGCTCATGGATGGAGGGGGTACTGAGGACTCCAGTTATCCCACAGTCCCTAAGCATTCTTAAAATTATTTGCATTTCTTGGCTGAGCTCCCAAGTCTATAAGGTTCAAACACAGTGTCTGGCGTGGTTCAGGGAACAGCTCCTCAGTTTTTCTTCCCCCGCCCCCCCACCACGTGAAAAAAGAAAGAAATCATATTTCTTGAACTACTTTTCAACTTCACCCAGTGTACTCGAATGCTGCTGGTAGACGGGGATGGCTACAGCAGTGAAGAGCAGTACCCGCTCCTCCTCCCTCTCCCACTCCCCGGGGTAGACGCGTGCAGAAGGACTGCCCACCATCCTCGAGAACCCCTATGCCTGATAATTGCTCCAATATCATGAGGCAATGATTCCTTGGTTACTCCCAGTAGATAGGACAGAATGGCTTAATAACCAGCCTTCATCATCGAAACTGGGGGCTTGAAAATTTTTGAAAGCAAATGTGGGATTGACCACATTGGCAATGAGTCAATTCCTACCTTATGGTTTCTAAAAAGGTCCGTCCTGCCTGGACTGTCATAGCCCGGGGCTGCCTTCCAAGGCCTCCCCCCCACCTCATTTTATCTCGCACTAACAAGTTCTCTGTTTCTTATTCTCTATATCCTTACAACTCATGACACAAATGGGGGAGGGCACTGCCGAGGTAGCCAGGTAAGGTTAGGGAGGAGGGAAGCAACGGGTCGGTTCTTGCGGAGGCAACCCCCTGTGAATACTGACACGGAGCCAGCTGTGCTCTGATTACACTGGATCTCTATTACACTTGCTATTATTCTAGGCAGGACAGACTCTATTTTTAGAAACCATAAGGGTAGGAATTACTCATTCCAAGTGAGTCAATCCCAATTTTGCTTTCAAAAATTTCAGCCAAGGGCACTCATGATAGCAGCGGACAGTACAGAGAGGGAAGATTAACCGCATCTCTTGCCTTTCTCTGGCAGTAGACGGTCAGAACGACAGGTTAACGCATCTCTGCTTAATCATTGCAAAAGCAAGTGAATGCTCTGGTGTAGCGCTGGAGTATGCCCTCAGCATCCACATGCAAACACTGTCTCGTTTCGCGGGGGAGATCGCGAGTTCATCCAGTACACATACGGTGCGGAAAAAAAAAAGCGTGAACGGGCTCCATGGTTGCCATGCTAATGGCGTCTGCCAGGCAATCCAGGGAAAAACGGGCGCGAAAGGATTGTCAGCTGATGTTGTTAGCCTCGGAGCATGGACGCACAACGCCAAATTACTGTGCCTAGTGTGGCCGCATGAAATCGAAATTATAATATCAGTTTTATAAAACCGATTTTAGCAAATTCGATTTTATCCCGTAGTGTAGACGTGGCCTCATTCTCTGTGCAAACAGAGCAGGGGAGCACTGAGGAGACTTCACTTTCAGTGCATGAGTCAGCGGAGAGCGTGAAAAAGGAAGCATGGAATTTTAGAAGAACTCCTTCAAGAACAAAGGGAATGGAGAATCAAACAAACTGGTAGACAGACAGGGTGAGGAGAGAGATTGTAATAAAGGAGCAGAAAAAAAAATGTATAGAATCTTGGACTTTGGGGCCAGCAGAGGAATTATTTAATATTAGGATGGGGGGAGATCATGTTATTTTGTTTGGCTGCTGATATAGTTGTAGGATTGTTCTAGGTTGTACTAGTTTGTTTGTCATCCTGCAAATGGAAAGAGAATTCTCTTTATTACAGTTAGGTACATCGTAAGTTGCTAATATTTGTATTATGTAAGTATCTGAAACTGTTTAACTAAAACTGAGAATCAGCTTGTATGTTTATAGGAATCAAGGCAGTAACAAAACAATGCTATTTGCTACAGCCAAAAAAACAAAAACAACCCTTTGCTGCACGGGGGAGGAGGAGTGTCCATATCCGGTCCTTTCCGCCCCAATATATCTTGCTCATCTCTGTCATGTAAAGTCTAAGACATCATAATGCCTGCAGCTTTCATGAGCAAAAAGCTCCAGAACCAAGCTTTACCCAACCACAGAGCATGCGACCAACTGTTCAGGAGCCAGAGGAGATACACCTCATTTGCCTAAAAATTAACAACAACAAAAATCGGCAGCAGCCCTCCTCATCACCAAAATGAGGGTGTGGCCTGTGACTACTTCAGATCTTGGCAGCTTTTTGCTAATCACTATATCCATTTCTACAAAGGAATCACTTCACCCTTCACTGAAAAGCAGCCACTTCTGACCATAGCATGGCAGCTGTTATACAGCGCAGCACAACACTGACAGCAGCTAAAGACAGAATGTGAAGAAATTCCCATTTAAAATCAAGGGTGGGGGTCGAGTTAGTAATTTTCTGCTGTATTCAAACTGGAATTTGATCAGGACTTCAGGATTAGCACCCACCGCCCTTCCCCCTCACATACACACACGAGGACTGATGAGAGAAGCAGAAGGGGGAACAATTATAGCAGGGTCCTGAGCTCAGGACCCTCCACAAAAGTCTGTAAAAACAAAGTAAAATGGGAGGGGGTGGGCGCCCAAAGAATATGATGTACCATGGTCCCCCAGACTTATAAAAGATAATATGAAATTAATATATATATTCTGTAAAGCTCTTTGAGACCCTTCTGAATGGAAGATGCAATTTAAAAAACTAATATACAGCCATTATAATCAGCTCCCCGAGCTGGCCCATCTGACTGTGAGCAGCGCTCAGGTTACAAAGGAGTTGCACAATTCTATTGGAATCAGGTTTTCAGAAAAGTGTTTTTGATTAGGTCATTTGACAAATGCATACATCTGTACCATCAAACCCAGGGCTAGTTTCTGATCCTTATCAGAATATCATAACAATCGTACCAAGTCAGGGACTCCCACTCTGGTCTTTGTGACAATGAGAACAGGAGTACGCATGTCTTTCAAAACATGAGGCAAACAACCTCCCACCTCACAAAAAGAGGGAAAAAAGCAAAACAGATTTTCCATAGCATTTACCCAGCACCAACTTAAACCCAAGAGTTGCCTAGCTGCTTCTGATCCTTTGACCTCCCACGCAAAAACGCTGAAAGCTCTGACCAAAAACATTAACCAAAAAATAAATGATGAACAAACAAGAGACACTGAAACCTGCATGATGTGAGAAAATGGCCCCCTCACTCATGTCCCATGATAGTATGTATCTGAGGTGTTAACACCCAGAAAACCCAGTGAGCTGGAGGAAAAGAGCTATGATATAATTGTCTCTTAGAAACAGCTGCAACAGAAAAACCTATCAAGTTATCACAGATTTCTGAACATTAAAAAAATCTTTATTTTTAAGCAAAAAACAACTTTGCATCTAGGCCATGTCTAAAGCCAACAAGATACATGTTGATAGATTTAAAAGCCACAACAAAAAGGCTGACAGGTCCTTCCTATGTAAACCTATTAAAACAGATATTTATTAAATTCTTCATTGTTTGCAATTTCTGTTTTGAAGCTTAAAAGTAAGATTCCTGTTCATTTTCTCTGGTAAATGATTTTTTTATTCTATTGTATCTCAAAGTATGATTTTACCTCCTTGTTTATACCCCAGAATCAGTCATGTTAACACCACCACCTTGCAATAAAGTTTGTTTAGTTAATTATTAAACAGTAAATCAGTTATTACTCTTATAAGAGCAATCAAAAAACTAACTAATAAGCACTTATCTTGCCTCTTGAGAACTAATGAAGAGCTACATTTGTGTGGTCCTAATTAACAAGTCATTTTTTTCTTCCCTAATTTCTCAGCAACAGGAACTGAATTGAAAAAAAAAATATTAGTGATCTGAACAATATTTCCCAGGAGATAATACCCGCCATCAGATTAAGACATTTCAAAATATTCAAATAGAACAGGCTTCATATGGTAAAATATTTTATGCAAGTTGTACACTTTGTAACCTACTAGTTGGTAGGTTTAAATGTAAATCTATATACAAAGTATTTGTTTGTTGCACCAAAAAAGTGCTCACCCTTAGCTCTACATTGATAGACAAAAAGGGGGTGTTTTTTCAATCACGTTAGCTTAAAACATTAATTAAAAAACAAACACCCCTTTTGCCCGTCAAGACACACACCTTGCGTTTAACCAGTTTACAAGGACAATTACCTGTAGTCTCAGTTAGGATATTCACCACTTTCTGTCCTGTCCTGATTCATTTCATATTACTGTGTTTTTTCACTCTATTCATGGATGCATTAATTTATGGGAGATTCAGTTCCTATAAAGCATATATAATTTGCAGTCAGTGAACGCTTCTAAAGTTCTTTGGGATTCCATTGGAAAGCCCCTATATAAATGTAATGAATTAACTGTTCGTGATCTATCTGGCAGGTGTATCTGTCTCTCTCATTATTATATGTCTTTATAAGTCTCTAATAAAGCTGTTCTCACACTGCATTAGTCAGAGTTAGATTACAAAATCTTCAGAACAGGCTGTGTTTAAGTTTGTGAGAGTTACCATATACACACTCTACTCAAGTTTATAAATTCTTTATGGCAAGAATTACATACTTCTATGCACTTGTTCAGTGTCTAGCACACCAGGGCCCTAATCGTCACTGGGCATCTGGTTGCTACTACAGTATTTATAATATGAACAATTTGGAAGAAAAGACCTTTGGCCTTAATGAAACACCTTTACCTATACAGTTTATTCTTAACTTGAAGTGATAAGCACAGCCCTGTGTTTACACAGCTGCAGAATTACTGCAGAATCCACCCTCTGGCAGAATCTAGTTTTTAAAAAGTTAACATTTAGCTCCTCTGGTTGGTGAAAATACCCTCCCAAACACAGACCTAATGTAAACCAATGCAGTCATGAATCTATGCACAGCCTGAGACAGCAGCTCTGAGTCTCAGTCAGTTCTAATGGGTCTGAACACTGAAGCTAAAGACAGCAAATGTAGTATCCTCATTAATTATTTCACTGCTAGCTTTAGCAGAAACATCCAACAAATGTACTTATTTGCTTTTGTTGGATGCAGATTTGAGGGTGGAGTGAAGATGCTGGAAGGGATCAAGGGTTGTTGTAACAGGGCTCCAGAAAGTTTTGAAGGAAAACGGAACTCCAGGTCACTTCCACCCCTGCCCAGAAAGAGGAAGGGAAGAAGAGAACCTCCCAGGGCCACAAGCTTAGCTGAACCTGGATGGCACTGACACTAGGGTTGCCAACATTGTATTTCAAAAATAAGGGTCTGTTTTCTTAGCACCCTCACCCTTCCTCCTAATATTATCATTATTAATAATAAATAAAACAAACAACAAGCAGCAGTATTCCCCCACATTCACCAACGGTGTTGCTTTTTGATCTTAATATACAGAGATGAAAAAAATAGGGAAATGTCCTTTGTAATAAGGGACCATTAGCAACCCTCACGGCAACATGGCATACTTTTCCCCAATCCCTTCTTGGATGTCAACAGCCCCCACAACCAAAGTCTTCATCTCATCCCCATCAGCAACTTCTGAAGTTCCTATCAGAAATACAGATTTAAGCCACAGATTGAAAACATGGAAGCATTAAGTTGAGATAGTCTAAAAATGAAGATTTTGAGCAAACTGCACTTCAAAATAAATACAAGGCATACTGCACTAATACCCATTTTCATGGCTAACTCAAAACCTCTGGTTTTGAGTTTACTTGAAGTTTATGCTGAAACTTCTATGTGCTACCTATTTCAGCATGTATGTGGCAAAAAATATCACAACTGTAATAAATCAAATTATTATAATTATGGCATAATTTAGGCCTGGTGAGACAGAGAGTACACAAAACACCGGTCTTAATCCTCAGTAAACAGCTTAAATTCAGCACAGACCCATGGCTGTCTCATGATTCCTCATCTCTCACATTTTAAAGACAGAATATCACTCTACTAGGGCTGCTGCCCACAGCAATTTCCCAGGAGAAGCAGCACCCAAGAGAGACCAATAAGAGCCTCATCTGTTTTGCAATTCTGGCACTGGGAAGAAAGCACTTTGGACAGAAGCAGTAGATTCAACTGGAAGAAGAAAGGGAAAACAAGAATAGAAGACGGGATGATGATTTCAAGTGTAGAAACAGATAAATTCTAAAAAAGCCAGATGAGATGTCATTTTCCTACAAGAGCCTAATAATAAAGAGGAAACAGATGAAGTTTTGGAAAGACAGAATTATGTGCCACATAAGCAAAATTATCACTCTAAATAGAAAGCTATTCAAATTTCTTAGCAGGCATTAACAGCTTTTTATAAAATCAAGTTCAGCGCATTCGTGTCATCTTTTTCAGAAATAGTAATGCAATTTCAGTATAACAGACTGGAATAGATCCACACTCTATTGCATTTATTGCAGAGACTGCTGAAGCAAAGCCACAGCTACAGAGTGACCCAGAGAAACTATAGATCTCAAAAGGTAACATACCACCTTGATCCAAGTGACACTTACATGCAGGAACCCTAGTCTCCATGGACCACAACAATGTATCTGAACTTCATCTGCCGTTTTACACGATTCTGGAGAACTTGTGAAGCTCCTACAAGTCGCCACTGCAGTCTTCTACTGGGCGAAGTTTGGGCACCTCTCAATATGGGAAATTATTAGGGGCAAAACAGAATTCTCTATTAACCACCAATAAAATCATGCACCTTGGAGACCAAGTCTTGACCTTCCCTTTAAATAGCTTACATGTGCAACCATGGCCAATTGCAGCTTTTACACAGAGTTAGAGAAGAAAAGAAGTTTAAGGATATAAAACACAGAATGGGCCACCTGGAATTGCTTACTGGGGTCTCTCCCCAGAGTCAAGAAGATTGTCAGGTGGGTTTTCTATCATAAGATGATGGTATGTGAACAATATCTCAGAGAAGTTCTTGGGTTTGGGAGTCAGTTACTCCACATGCTTGTTAAGGTCACTCTTGGCAATTATTTCCATTAAATGCAGCTAATTCACTAGTCTTTCAAATTACTGTATAAATACATAGAAAATAAAACTGTGCAGAGCAGGGGAAGGTGAAGTGCTAGTAAGAGATGCTTAACTCAGTCCTGGACACCAAAGTCCTTTAATTACCCACAGGACAGAGAGCAGGGACAACAGCAGTGCAAGTTTTTTCTATGCTGTCCATTACCAGTGTGCCTCACCATAGCCAAGAGGACTACCTCTAATAGCTGGGAAAGTAGTACCGTCCCCAGGGCCCATTCAGACTTTGTTTTGAATTAAAGCTTATGTTCTGAAGAAATCCATTAGATCCCTCACTTCCTAGGGAAAGTTTACTACTCAGCACTGGTGAGTAATAGGCAAGGTGATGTCTCAAGATCTGCTGTTTCAGGTTCCCTTCCTAGTACTCCATTAAAGCAGCAAAGCTTGGACATGTTCTCTCTCACCCTCTGCAAGGACTGTTCCTTGGTGAAGGTTTTCCTACCTCATTCTTCACTTGCAGAAAAAAAAACCCTCCCCCCCGTTTTTGAAACAGCCTATTTTCAGTGCCCATAGTCTGTCACCTTATTACACTTTTTGTTCCTCCCAGTATTCCCAAATACACATTTGTCAATAGCTGTGTATAACTGACAGACACTTATCAGTACAACTTGCCCAGCACTTGGTCAATAACCTAGACAGGTCTACTCAGCCCCCCATTTGTGCTAGGTCTCCCAAAGATATAAGGCAGCCAAACCTCCCTCACTCCCAAAGAAGCACTATTTCTAAGCTACCAAAATAAACTGTCAGGCTTGCTTGCCTTTAAAAAAAAAAAAAGGCTGAAAACAAGGATCTGTTCAAGAAATGTCACTGGTCAGAGATTTGTCACCTGAACAGTTGGTCACCAAAGCAGCATATAAACACCTGGACGAAATCTCATTGCCCTTAAGCAAGCTAAAAAGTTAAGGTCCCACATGCCTTGGGCCAAATCTACACCTGGAGTTTGAGGCAAGTCACCTAGTTTCTGCAGCAGACTGGAAAGTCTGCAGCAAATGCAAATAAATTTGATTGTTTAAAAAACTGAATTAAACAAGAAATGCACAATACTAGCAATGTAGCACTCTGTGTTACTTAGACACTAAGGTCCATTTCTTTTATGCTGACCCCAAATATTCATTGTGGCATAGGGATTTAGCACTAAAAACACAACTCTTGTCAGAGCAGCAAAGAATCCTGTGGCACCTTATAGACTAACAGAAGTTTTGGAGCATGAGCTTTCGTGGGTGAATACCCACTTCCTCTTGTCAGGAGACACGCTAGAGGCTTTGACATCTGGGTAGGGAACAGTAGTGGTTTTTTGGTGCCTAGGAGGCAGAAGATGATTTTGCCAATGGGGAGGGAGATGCATCATCTCTTTCCACCCTCCATTCCTCATGCTATGGGTAGGGTTAGAGCAGACAGGAAGGAACTTTGAACACCTCAGTCCATCCCAGCAGTTCTCATTAGTAAACGTCTATCTCAGTGACCCACTACTCAATACTAGTCACTGTATTCAACCATAGTGGATAAGTACGTTAGCTGGATATATTGCTATTATAATGATCAGCAGTGATATAGTTAGTGTTGGGATTTAAATGGTCATCTTTAAGCTTCAGAGTTAACACCCAGACAAGAAGGAGAAACAGGTCACTTTTCACTAAATGATTTTGGGTTGTCTGAAAATCCAGGAAGAGTGCTGGATTGGTTCAAGTATGCTACATATTTGGCAGATATTCTTTGCCAACATATGGGCCAGAAACATTTTTAAAACAAGAGTTTAGAGTCTGCTGAATAATTCCATTTTACAGCGGAGGTTCTAAGGCAAAGTCCATAGCTAGAGGATACACCAGTTATCATGAAGGGCAACGTGTCAGTGCAAACTACTGAACAGGCCAGTAAGAACAAGCATGTGTCCTATGTCACAAACCAGGGGTCGGCAACCTCTGGCACATGACTCGCCAGGGTAAGCACCCTGGCAGGCCGGGACAGTTTGTTTACCTGTCGCGTCAGCAGGTTTGGCCAATGGCGGATCCCACTGGCCACGGTTTGCCGTCCCAGGCCAATGGGGGCGGCAGAAAGCACATTCCTTGGCCCACGCCGCTTCCTGCCGTCCCTATTGGCCTGGGACAGCAAACCGCGGCCAGTGGGAGCCGTGATCAGCCGAACCTGCCGACGCGGCAGGTAAGCAAAATGGCCTGGCCCACCAGGGTGCTTACCCTGGCGAGCCACATGCCAGAGGTTGGCAACCCCTGTCACAAACACTGAACCCCAGCTGATGACAACTCTCTCTTCTGCAGCATGCAGAACGTATGGGAAAGCATTATGGTTCCAACCTGTTCAAAGACTCCCCATGGCCACAATATATCAAGAAAAAAAAAAGCACGATGCTATATCCCTGCAGTTTGAGCCAAGGATGGAATGTACCCTGAATCGGCTTTAGGTCTATTACTTTGCTGACTGATCTTTCGAGACTGGCAAGGTTAGCGGGAGCTAGCTCGTCTGAGAGTTAAGACCCTGCCAGCCAAGGCAGCTGCGTTCTCCAATGCATGGTCACAAGTAGGGCTGCTAATAGGCTCTTATTACAAGGGATGTTCCTTACTTTTTCTTTATCTCTGAACAACAAGATTGGGAAATGCTGAGTGCTGCAAAAAGCAGGAAGAAATGCCCCTGGCAAATGTAGGTAAGTATTGCTTATGGTTATTATTACTGATGATAAACAATAATAATATTTTTCTAAAGCTTATAATTTGGCCAAACTGGGGCATTTTTCAGCAAAGGCAAAAGGCACATTCCTAACACAAAGGCAACTTCTGGGCAAAATTTCAAGTCTTTGCTCCAAAGCATGAATGTACATTACTTCTCAGCTTAGAAGCTGTAAAGATTCTTTTTAATATGAGCAAAATAATCTTGTCAGAAACAAACTATTTTTGCTTAAACTTTCAAAAACAAACAAACAAAAAAATGATTCAGCCTGAGCAGACACCCAGCATGGAAAAATTTTAGCCTGAAAGATTAAAGTTTGGCAATGTTATAAGTAAACTTGGAAGGATTTGACTTTTATCAATAAAATCAATTTCTCTGTACACAGCCAAACCAACAAAGAATCTTTCTATCTATAATCACAGAAAATACAGATAAGCAAAGTAAGAAAAATGTTGCTTGAGAACTTATTACAGTTTGACTTGAGGATATTTACTTTTATATTTTGACATGTGACATCGATCATTTGTGTTTTGATAGTTATAAAGCTTTAACTTTTGAATCTCAACATTTACTGTCATTAAATATTGTCTGATCCCCCCCTTCATAATTTCTCACAACTATGAAAAGTTAAATTGATACAAATCTAAAGAAATGCTTAAAGTGTAGATATTAGACATCAAAATTATGAAAAACTGAAAAATAAATTTCAGCCAATCCTAGTTATAAATAACTGAAACACAGAATCATAGGGCTAGAGGAGACTGCAAGGGTCATCTAGTCCAGTGGTTCTCACCCTTTCCAGACTACTGTATTTCTGATTGGTCTTGCATACCGCCCCCCCCTCTGGTGCCCCCAGTGTATCACCTCACTTAAAACTACTTGCTTACAAACATCAGCTCACTTAAAAACTACTTGCTTACAAAAATCAAACAAAAATACAAAAGTGTCACAGCAACTGCTACTGAAAAATTGCTCACTTTCTCATTTTTACTACATAATTATAAAAATAACTCAATTGGAAGATAAATATTGTACTTACATTTCAGTGTACAGTATATAGAACAGTATAAACAAGTCATTGTCTGTATGAAATTTTAGTTTGTACTGACTTCGCTAGTGCTTTTTATGTAGCCTATTGTAAAACTAAGCAAATATCTGGATGAGTTCATGTACTCCTCCTGGAAGAACTCAGTATTCTCCAATGGGTACACGTACCCCTGGTTGAGAACCACTGATCTAGTCTAACCCATGCCAAGATGCAGCATTGTTGTGTCTAAGCCATCCAAGAGAGATGGCTATCCAGCTTCCTTTTGAAAACCTCCAGTGAAGGTGCTTCCACAACTTCCCGAGGCAAAGTGTTCCAAACATGGTCTTATACTGGAAAGTGTTAGGCAGCCTGAACTACAGGCACTGCTAGCTGCTCTGTATATAAACTACTGTGCAGTTTGTCCCTTTGATATTCATAGAATGCCACAGAATTCAATCTAACTAGTTCCCCAGCTATTAATCCTGGTACTGAACTTCACCACTCAATGAATTCCAAAAACCATCATTCAGTCCATTTTAAAGGTAGATTACAGTATTGGCCAACTTTCAGTCTCCTCCTTATTAGTTATTTTTGTTAGTAGCTCAGCTGATTCTTCAGTTCTTTTAGAACACACACATAAATACCATCCAGTCCAGTGAAATTCTGACTTGTTTCGTCACTTATTGATACTTCTCTGTGATAGTATTTCACCTTCACTACCTGAAAAAAAGAAACTCCCCAGTAGTTATTTTCTCATCATCCTCTTTGGTAAAGCAAGATGCAGTCTCCTTATAATCTCAGATTGCCCCTTCTATAGTCTGGGGATATTATGAACCCACTGAACCTCCCACAAATTTCTCATTTCAAATGAAACATAAAAGTTATATTTGGCTTTGCTTTTTCAAATTTCCTCTTGGCACTTATATGGAACTGTATTCCCCTCCACAGGCAGAATTACTAATGATTTCACTTGCACTTTTCCCTGGGCAAGTGCTTTGGATCAGGTTCTTAATCACCAGTTAACGGTCAACAATTATTCTGGGGGGCAAGATGGGAGAGGTAATATCTTCTATTGGACCAGCTTCTGCTGCTGAAAGAGATACATGTTCGAACGTACACAATTCGTCTTAAACTTGAAAGCTTCTCTCTCTCTCACCAACAGAAGTTGGTCTACTAAAAAAATACCACCTCACCAGCTACTCTCTCTAATATTGTGGTACAACAACAACAACAACACTGCATAGAACAATTCTGTTCTATTAGCATTGCTTAGGCTGGATCTCCATCTCGATAAACTTTTATACATTAACACAACCATGCTAGGATTCTTCCTCCATTCGTTTCCTTTTTATGTTCTGGAATAGAAAAGTCTTCCATGATGCTCTACAGTATGTCTTAAGCAGCCTCCATAACAACCCTACTGTAGTGATTCTAATTTACTAACTTCCCCCCCGTCAGGCTCTGACTACCTCTTTTCTTTCCTTTTTTTTTTAAATTCCCTTCTTGAAGTTTAGTGACATTGCCCCACCTCTTAGTCAAATCTCCTTTAAGGATGTTACACTTAATTATAGCACCACGGTAGTGACTCCATAGTTAAGATTGTGAGATGATTTCCATTATAAGCCCACCTTTGAAACCTCATCTAACTCTGAAAAAAAGCTCTATCCTGTTTGCATTGTCCTGCTTACTCAGTCCAGAGAAGATCCTTTTAAAAAAAAAAATAAAGTCCAAGTTGAATTAGATAAGCCAGTTTTGAGATATGGAACTTCTAAAATTTAGTAGTTTTTCACTTTTCAAATGTCTTAGGTTTTATCTATTAAGATTTTAAAAAGAAAGCTATGTATCCAAGGCTCTAGGTGCCCTCACATTGTGATCTAGAAAATCCTCTCTCAAAAGCATTTTGGTCTAGAAAATAACAGTTTGTTTTATTCTTTTGACCTCAATGTAATCTGATGCATCAGGCCTTTACAGTTGGCTGGTTACTTTTAGAGTTATTCTCTGCAAATATATGAACCTCAAGGGTTTCTGAAAACATGGAACTTTTGGACTGAATTAACTTGTTAGTGAACACCAAAATGGTTGGTAAACCAGATACCTCGTGCTCCGAAGAGCAAAAAAAGTTGTACACCTATCAATGTCCAGACTAATTCGCTAACACATTACATCCTTTTTCTCCATACTTTTGTCAGTCTGTCTTTTTATAAGTGAGACAAGATGGATGCAGTAATAATAAGGGTGGAACAAATAAGGAGTTATGTTGCAAGAGACCATTCAAGGTGAAACAGGCAGTTAACACAGCTACAGTCAGAGGACAAAGGAGGGTTAGTGGGTTACAGATTGTTGTAATGAGCTATAAATCCACTGCCGTTATTAGACCATGAATTTTGGTGTCTAGCAGAATTACGAATTTAAGTTCCTAGGCTCATTTTTTGAGGGCATTGTACAGGTCTCCTTTCACACCGAGGACTGAGAGGTCAGATACAGAGTGATCATTGTGAAAAGCGTTTGCTCACAGGAAAGATAGGGCTTTTGTCTTTTTATCATTTTTCTGTGCGAGTTCATTTGAAAACATAGTGATTGTCTCATTTTACCCACATAGTTGTTTTTGGAGTATTTAGTGCACTAGATGATGTATGCCATATACTGTGATAGGCATGTGTAGGACCCAGGGATCTTCAAAGGTGTATTGTGGGTGGTACTGATCATGGTACAGTAGAGATATGTCTGCAGATTCTGAACCTGTTCTTGTGGCAGGGGCTGTGGCTGCTTGAGTTGGTGGGTCCTGGTCTATGGGGAGCCTGCTTCTGATGATGAGCTTGGTGAGGCTGGGGAATTTTTTGAAGGCCAGAAGAGAGAGTTTGGGACAGATTTTCCATTGAGTTTGAGTTGTAATTGTTTAATAATACCCCACATAGGTTCCAGGATGGGGCAGCAGATGACAAGTAGGGGTGTGCAGTGGCAGGGGATTTTATTTCTGTATAGAAGCAGTTTCTCTCAGTATTTGGATGACTGGTTCCATGATGTGATCTACTTCCCCATGGAGCATCCTTTTTTGGTGAGGCAGTTTTAAGTGTGCATCCCAGACTTTCTCTTTAGAACATATTCTGTGATATCTGAGTGCCTAGCCACAGATCAGTGGTTCTCAACCAGGGGTACATGTCACCCTAGGGTACACAGGGATCTTCCAGGGGTTACATCAACTCAAGATATTTGCCTAGTTTTACAACAGGCTACACAAAAAGCACTAGCAAAGTCAGTACAAACTAAAATTTCAGAGCAGTATAAACAAGTCATTGTCTGTATAAACATTGTACAGTGAAATGTAAGTACAATATTTACATTCCAATTGATTTATTTTATAATTATATGGTAAAAATGAGAAAGTAAGCAATTTCTCAGTAATAGTGTGCTGTGACACTTTTGTATTTTGATGTCTGATTTTGTAAGTAAGTAGTTTTTAAGTGAAGTGAAAGTTGGAGGTACACAACACAAATCAGATGCCTGAAAGGGGTACATGTAGTTTGGAAAGTTTGAGAACCACTACTATAGATAACATTTCCTACTGTGTCTGGAGTGGTTACTAGATCCGTGAAAGTAAGTGTGGTGATCTGTGGGTTTCTTATATACAGTTGTCTGTAGAACTCCATTGCTGAAGCTAATCACGATGTCCAAGAAGTTGATGCTTGTGTGTCTTTCTATAACTATTTTCTCCAGAACTGTGGCACATGTATTGGCAAAAGGCTTGGTACTCTTGGAGTGCTAATGCAGTTTAGATGACAATCCTCACTAAACCACCTCAATCACCAAAAAAGCTCAAGAAATACAATACTTCCAAATTTGTTACACACAAGTGTATGTAATAAGGACTATTTTATTTGATTTGGGTGGAAAATCTTTAGAGTTATTAGATGGACCTATGAACGTCTATTAACATTAAGGAGGTACTGCAGAAAATATAGCCCTGCAACAGTATCTATAGAGTTCTCTAAAGTCCACGAGACAAATAAGCTTGACTTTTACATGCACATGTACCCTTTTTAAAGGGGTTCCTTTCAGTAGAGTATGGCTGCACCCTTTTTTTAGAAATTGACCCTCACTTTTTATCCTACCTCTTACTCAGGCAGGCTTATGCATCAGCAGGGCACTGGGCCAACCACAGCAGTAGCTGCCTGAAGACTACAGGTTGCTGCTTCCAAGAGCAGCAATCAGGGGTGGCGGGAGGAGAGGGGGCAGTTCTAGGAAACAAACATATGTGCTAACTACTTCCATGATGAACTTTTGAATGGGCTTTCGAGAAACATCACACCAAGGATGGGAAAGGATGAGGATAAGCTACTATTTGCCAGCCTGTCAGGTGGAGTGGGAGGGCACAAGCAGATATAGGAGAAAGCAGCACTCCCCCCTGGTGAAAGTCAGCCTGGAATACAGTGGAAGAAACATCTTACAACCATGTCAGCAGCAGATTGTGGTAGGGGGATGAGGATAAACAGCTGTGCCTCCCATCTCTTCCTCCCACCCCTGCTTTCCTAACTCCACCCTCCAAGAGCAAATCAGACAAACAAGATTATGTGGAAAATACTTCCCCTTCCTAAAGATGACAAAGGCCGGGCTGGATACTCCCCTCCTGGTGGGACTTTCATCCATCTCTGGGGGGAAAAGGAAAGGAACTGGAGTGATGTCTCCCACCCTTCCAAACACCAATGAGGGGACAGCCCTTTTCCCCTCTCTTACTCCAAGTAGTAGAATAAAAAGCCTGCCAGCAGAAGCATGCCAGTAAGGTAGAGGAGGATTAGAGAGCTCAGTGCTGGTTTCACTGTATTAGGTTTGGTAAGCTCCCCCATTGCTGAAAATGGCTAGAAAAGGCTTGAGGTTGACAATTATAACAATACACAGCTGACTAATTATTGGAAGCCTTTAACTGCCAAGTTTGAACTAAATCTTTGATTCAAATTATTAATTGTTGTAGCAGTTGAGAAACCAAACAAATTTCAGGTGAAAGTCATAACAAATAACCTGAGAGGTCCATACCAGAAGGTTTCTGGCAGGGATCTGTAATGCTGGACAGATCTCTGGAATTGCAGAGGAGAGGAGCTGTTGCAAGAGCTTCTTGGCAATGAAGAACATTGTATGTTTGGATGCAGAGCAGATGTGCCAGTTATGGAACCTGACTATTGTCTCCATCTGCTTCTCCCAAGTTCCTTCTCGCACAAATAAGAGCAAGCTCTGTTTTTTAAATTAAGTTTAAATACTTATGATACTTTTAAATAATTAAGAATGAAAGAGCTAGCAGTTATTCAGGTTGCTGATTAAACACACACCAAATGCCAGCAATAATAAAATAATCACAAGATCATTATTTTTAAAGAACAGGGTCCTATCCTGGATGTTTTAGTTTTCTGAGTAATTTTCATACTGACCAACAGTGTTGGCTTGACAGCCCTGCAGATTGAAAACATGGGCAACAGCAGAGCAAGTTTCCCCTCCCACTGTCCCAGAGAGACCTAAGCGAGGAGAGAGGAGAGTTCAGACCTCACAGCCTCTCTGTTGAGACTGGCACTAATAGGCCCCTCACTGGCAGCTGTGATGGTGGTTGTTTTCATTAAATAGCTATTGGCTCTGCTAAGAATATAAGAGTTATTCCTAATCTGGCAGACAAGTGCTTCAGCCACATGCATCTTGAGCTGCACTACACTAGTGTGCACAGTACAAACCCCTATGAAGGGCACATAAGTAGTGAACAACTCCAAAATCCTCTCCCCATCACACTTACACAGAAGCTCTCACTGAAAAAACTGAATGTCAGAAAAATGGTTCTTAAAGGACAGTTTTTGGTGCAAGGGAAAGATTGTGTTACCTGCATTTATTACACATTTAACTGATTGAAAATGCACCACTGGTCAGCAAAAGCAGAAACTCTGTTCTTCCCAGTATAAGAGAAGTACTTCCCCAAGTGAAGCCCAGCTTCCCTCTGCTCTAAGTTACCCTCAGCTCTGAGCAGTTTATACCAGAAGAAAACCACGCCTAAACACTTATACCTTCTTACCAGGCAATGTTGGCTCAGGAGCTTCTGGGTAACAGCAGCATTTCTAGCTTTAATAGAACAATCCCCAACATAAGGGAAAAATCAACAAGCAGCTATAACCACCCAGAGTGCTCAAGCAAACCATTCTACGAATACAGCCTTCTAGTCTGCTGCTGGCCATTAGGTCACACTTTAAAGAGACATTTCATTCACATTTTATCTCCTACAAGGGCAGCACTACCCTTCAAAAGCCTGTGGGGTTTATCTTAACGTAAGATTTAGTTTCTAAAGCACCGTGTAAATTCAGTGTTACACTCAGGGATTTATTTATTTTTGGTAAACCCAGACTCCATTTAGCAAAATGCATGCGCGCGCACACACACCTCCTCTGAGGCCCTGAAACAATAGCCTGCTGAGAAGCCCAGCTTACGGAACAGCTCAGTGGTTTGAGCATTAGCCTGCTAAACCCAGGGCTGAGAGTTCAACCCTTGAGGGGGCCACTTAGGGATCTGGGGCAAAAGTCTGTCTGGGGATTGGTCCTGCTCTGAGCAGGGGGTTGGACTAGATGACCTCCTGAGGTCTCTTCCAGCCCTGACATTCTATGATACACTTCAGCTACTTGCAAGGCAAAGCATACTCTGTCTGCAGCCTCAGGAAGACAAAACTAAGAGCTTACATTCAGGAGGTTAATTCAGCAGCCATGAAGGCTAGAAAATCTGTTTTGTTTAAATGAAAGGTTAAATTCTGTAAAAATCAATGGCTTAGCACCCATCTGCTACAAGCAAATAATAAATTAGACTATTCAAGTCCTGCATATAACAATGCAGCAACACCTCTAGTCATGCTATCCAATTAAATGGATATAATGCAGCATCATTTAAATACTGTGTGTAATTCTGTTCTTACTTGAGCAATTTTTGGTCTCTACTTAAATATACCCCTACTCCAATACTATTGTCAGCTGCAAAACACATATTTAATACATCTGCAGGAAAATACTTTTAGATTGTATGATCTTCGAGGCAGGAATCATCTTCATTTTTGCCCAATGTCAGCCATAGACTGTCAAAAAACAAACAGTACTACAAAAGGTAAGCTAATCAATTACCCGGGGGGGAGCTCATATGTTGTTACAGGTGAACACACGAACATAACATTTGATGTATCACACAAAATCATTGTACTATCAAGTCCAGTATTCTGGCTTTGGTAGTAGCTAATACCCAGCATTTCAGAGGAAGCTTGAAACACTCCTATAATGTACCTGGCCAACTGTGCTTGTACAGGAGAAAAATCTCTTCCTGACCCTGAAGTATAAGATTTCTTTACCCTTATCTTGAAGAGATAATACTTTTCTACAGTCTAGTAGAATTGGTAATTATTACCATAATGTCAAAGTTATCCCACCTCCTTATACATTCAGCTACACTCTATATCCCTGACCTCCTACGGAAATTAATTCCACAGGCTGACTACACAGTGTATACAGGTTACACTGAAATGCACAAGAGTATTTCAGTCTCTTTTTAAAAAAGAGGAAAACGCTGTATTTTGCATGTCTCAGTTATTTTATTGAAGCTATAAGAGTCATAGGGAGCATACTATCTAGTCTTTAAAATGAATGCCAGTACAGCTAGAGATTACTGATCTCAGTTAACTGCTTTGGGTTATTTGCTCACACACAGCTTATTTGATAATTCAAAAGGTGTCATTAAATCTACAGAGAAAAAAAACAGCACAGTATTTAGAGACCAAGGCACAAGCACAGAGTACACCTCCTGTCTTGTCTAGCACTGTCACCCATACCTAGCATAGCTACTCAGGAGATTTATACTTTAATAAGTAATTACAGATGTGCCAAGAGTTAATCAGTTTGGTAGATTCAGAATGGTAGTTAACAAAGCTAAAATCAGTGCCAGCGAGCCTTCGAATGCCAGGGTAGGAGCTGGATTCCCTCCTGAGCTATGCCAGCCCTTTCTACTGTTACCTTGCCTGGTTCCAGTAGAAGGGTTCTGCATTTTTTTAAACCTAGCTGTCATAGCAAAAAAACCTGAAGTAAAAACAAGTGCTGGAGACATTGCCATGGCAGAGTCAATACCCAAACAATGAGAGAAAGGAACCTGGCAGAGGTTAAGAAGGGCTGAATCATAGCAATGTGCATAGGGCATGGACTCAGGGAAGCAGCGGCTTTACTCTGAACTATAATACTGGGACTAGTAAGTGACTGGAAAGTTCAATGACTCCCTAACCCCCACCCCTTCCAAGAAACAAACGCACCGTTGGGAAGCAGGATGTAAACGATCACAGGCCAACCCGTGCCAAGCTCCCTAGCCCAAAGGGAGGGGCTCAAGGTGAGCTTCCCTCAGGCCCTGCCAACATGCAAGGCAGGAGAGGAAGCCAGACGCTCTCAGCTCCATGGATCAATACAACCGGGGGGGGGGGGGAGAACTCCTCGGGGCTGTGCGCTTTTCTGGGAAAGGGAGGGGGGCAGCTCCAGCTGCAGAGCAAATCCAGGGTCAGTGCCTCGGCGCCTCAACGCGCCGCCTCGCACAGCTGAGCCCACAGCGGAGGGGGCACCCAGCGCAGGCATGGCCACCGCAAGGAGCCGGGACTCCCCAGGGGGCACCTCGCCTGAAACCCGCCCTGGCCGGGACACCGCCGCAGCAGCCGCTCCGCGGAGTTACACAGCGGCGGGAAAGGACGCAATATTCCCGTGGGGACCCAGCGCCCGCTCCCTGCTCCCATGACCTCGCGCAGGGGCTCACCCAGCAGCAGCAGCAGCAGCAAGAGAAGGGGCGCGCTCCCCACGCGGTGCCCCATGCTGGCCGGAAGAGGCTGCTCAGACCCGGAGCCTCCAGCCCGCGGGCACCGACCAGCCCGGGGAGCCCGCGCCCAGCAGCTGCTGGCCCCGCCGCCGACCCGAGAAAACCGCGCACCAGCCGCCCCGGCGCTCGCTCGCTAGCCTGGCTGGGAGCCGCCCGGCCGCGCCGCGCAGCCAACCACAGAGACAAACTTTGCCAGCCTCCGCCCCCACTCCCCCTCCCGCAGGTACCGGGGGAGGTGCTGGGGTCCGGCCCCCGCCCCCTTAAAGAGGAGGAGAGAGCCGGCCACCCGCCCGCCCTGGAGCCCCGCTCGCACCAGAGCCCCGCCCACCCCCGGAGGGGATGCCCTGCTCCAGCAAAGGAGATTCCCCCACACCCTGGGTAACCCCTGCTGGGGGGCGGGGGGGGGGTACCTGGTCACAGTGAGGGGAAGGGAAATCCTGCTCCACTGAGAGCTTCCGTCCTCCTCTTCTCTCCACATCCCCTGACATGATGGGGGCTTTCCTCTGGAAGGGACAGAAATAGGGAAGAGGGACCTCTTAGTCCAGGGCTGCCCAGAGGGGAGGGGGCAAGTGCAGCAATTTGCCCCAGGCCCCACAGGGGCCCCCATGAGAATATAGTAGTCTATAATATTGCAACTTTTTATTTATGGAAGGGGCCCCTGAAATTGCTTTGCCCCAAGCCCCTTGAATCCTCTGGGTGGCCTGTCTTGGTCCCAGACATGGGGTAAACAGTGTACCCTGGTCAGTGGGAGGTGCTCATCCTCCATCTGCCTATATAAACACACATACATAGCATCCCCTCCTGCCTCAATACACACACACATACCTTCCCCTGCCTATACACACACAGTCATCTGCCCCCTGCCTACACACCCATACACTAATTTTCCTCTGCCTGAAACACACATCCTCCCTCCCCCTGCCTACACACACAAGTTCTCCCTGCCTACACACGCACACACCCCCTCACATACACACACGAGGGAGGAGGAATTTTCCAGATCTCAGAGAGGTTTCCCTCCTCCTCCACACACACGTACTCTCTGGGTGACACCCCTAGTCACAGAGGGGTCCTCATCCTCTCTCCTCTCACCAAATATATCCATGTCTGAAACGATTCATTCATCTGTTCCATAATACTTTAGCCGCAGAAGTGGTGCTGTGACAGACACTCAGCTCCATGTGAGAGGTGTCAGGAATCTGTCCCCTCAGGACAGGACTTCACAGTGTGTTTTGGGGTTATTCCTCAACACCATACACCAGGGTTCTCAGACTGTGGGTTGGGACCCCAAAGTGGGCCATGACCTCATTTTAATGGGGTCACCAAGGCTGGCATTAGTCTTGCTGGGGCCCACGACCAATACCCAAGTTGCACTGCCTGGGGCTGAAACTGAAGCCTGAGGGCTTTAGCCTGGGTAGCAGGGCTCAGGTTACAGGCCCCCTGCCTGGGGCTGCAGTCCTAGGGGCTCAGGCAGGCTCAGGCTTCAGTCTCTGCTTCTGGGTCATGTACTAATTTTTGTTGTCAGAAGGAGGTTGCGGTGCATTGAAGTTTGAGAACCTCTGCTGTACACCAAGCATCTCCCCATGAGCTTTTACAGTCTTTTGGGAGTTCAATCAGTACCTTGATGGCTCCCCACAGATTTAGTGACAGGCTTCTTTACAGTCTAGTCATGCTATCTCTGCTGTCTCATTTTTCCCTGGGTTAGTTAAATTATTAAGAAAAATTAAATTATTAAATTATTGAGGAAACCTGATTGAGGAAATATTTCTTGGACTCTAGTATTTTGGACACTATCTTCTGTTTCAGTTCCTTTGCCACAGTACAAGTTGTTTCTCATCTCTCTTCCAATTATGCTTTATGCCTCCTGATCCCCACCTGGGTTACTGATTATCAATTGTTTGGTAAGAGGAGCCTGCCTCAGGTTTGCAAGTTTGACTGTGCAAGGATCTTTAGCAGTCTAGCTTGTTGGGTTTGTTTTTTTCTTCCCAGTGGTTTGTGCAATCAACTGGTGGTTTAGGTTTTGAGTATTCTTTGGTTTGATGCCAGAATGTTTGCTTCTCTGCTCAGGACGTTAGTATTGTTGAGACCCAGGTGTGATTACAGGAATGGATTTTGTTTTAGTTTGGATTAGCTTTTAATCCTCCAGTGCTTTGCAGTGGAAGGAGCATTGGCTAAGATGGATTCTTCTTGTAAATTGATTAGGAAGATGAATTATGCTGTTTCTGCCCTGCCACCAGTATCCCTGGGGTTCCTCCACGCATGTAGAATTTGTTTGCAGAACTGTACATGTCCAATTTCTGTTGGGTTTTTAGTGCCATTTAGTGAATTTGGTTGGCAGAGTTGAGCTCCAGACTTTGCTTCTGGGTAAGAGAATTTTTCAGTTCAATTGAACAATGGTTCATTGACATGACAGACTAAACCAGTGCTTCCAAAGTGTGAATAAGACAGAAGCCACAAACATCTGTCTGAAGAAAGGCTAACCACGATATTGATTTTATCCCATGTTCATCTGTCATTACTGCCTACACCTGATTAGCTCTGCTGTAGCTTTCCTTTCTCTGGGGGTTATGCTGTTTTTCCCCCCAATCAATTACTTTAATCTGATAATTTGCAGGCTCTTGTAATTCAGAAAATAGACTAGAAAATCTCTCTCTACCTCCACTGTCCTCTGTCACATTGGTTTAACAGTCCTTCCTCTCTCAAGCATCAGTCCTGCAAGTACTTGCCCATGTGCTTAACTTTACTTGCATGTGCAGTCCCACTGATTTCAATGAGATTAGCCATGTACATAAAATTATGCTCATGTATGCCAGCATTTGCAGGATCAGAATCTCAGTTTTCACTGTGCTTTGTGTCTCCTTTTCCATCTCTAGCTGATGAACACTGATTCATAGCCTGAATTCTACCGTTGAATACTTTTAGCAGTTTTATCAGAGTTGTGGTTTCATTAAGTCATAGGAGGCCTGAATAGCTTTTCCATGTGATGCTTCAATAGCCAGTCTGAAGCTTCCAAAGGCATTTATTATAAGGCCCAGCTGCAAAGGCCCAATTCAGAATTGCCCTATCCCTTGTGTAGTCATTTACACCAGTGCAAGGGAAGTGAAAAACATTCCCATTCTGATTTGTTAGTATATTGCATTCATTTTGCACAGGTGTTAATGACTCCATAAAGGTAAAAGACATTGAAGATGTAGATCCTTTAACTTTGCGTTTAGTGGGAACCTTGAATGTGTTTCCATGAGATTGATCATTCATTGATGTATAAGTTGCAAAGAGCATGGCTGAGGTTCCCTGTTTTACTTTTCTTCATTGCTTGAAAGATTTGTTGCTTGTTTATTTTTATCTCACATTTGATGGATTGGTACATAGATTTAATTATGTCAAATTTTCCCACCGATTTCGTTTTGTAGCATCTTAAGGTTCAGTCCTGAAAGCCAGACTGAATCAAAAGTTTTTTAAATATCTATAAAGCAGGCAAATATTTTCCCATTTGTCTGGTTGGTTTGTTTCTACATGTTTGTTTATGACATGCAGAGTAAATATGTAGTCAGGGGTTTGTTTCTCAGGAAGGAATCCAATTTGACTTTCATGCATTATGTTGTTGTTGGTTAGATACTGTATTATTCTTTTACTGATGCTGTTGCAGAATAGTTTACTGACATTTCTTTGAACACTGAGTGCTCTGTAATTATTGGGCTGAAGGCATCTCTCATTTTATATAACCGTATCACAGGGAAGTGTCCAGACTTGAGGGTTAGGTTATAGTATGTATACACACACAGTGATCCTGAAGTACCATGCACGCACTCCACATTCACACCACTCCACAATTGCCAAGTTTGGTAAAGCCCCATGCCTGATATTTCTCGTGGACAGGCAGGAGTGAAAGTAATTTACAGGACTTACCGGTACTGCCGGAGTCCTGAGGGGGGTGTGGCCTCATCCAGAAGGGGCATGGCCTCTCAAGATTTAAAGGTCCTGGGGTACCAGCTGTGGCTGGGAGACTCAGGGCCTTTAAATCAACCAGGGCCTCCCAGCTGCAGAGGTAGCTGGGAGGACCCCAGAGCTCAGTGGCAAATTAAAGGGCCCAGGGCTCTGGCTGCCGCAGGGAACCCTGAGCTTTGCGGGGCTGGGACAGGTATTTAAAGGGCCAAGAGCTCCTGCCGCTGAGGGGAGCTCCAAGCCCTTTAAATCCTGGCCACAGCCTGGCCACCAGAGCTGCAGCCAGGATTCAAAGGGCTCTGAGCTGCCCGCAGCGGCGGGGAGCTCTGATCCCTTTAAATCTCAGCTGCGGTGGGGGGTTTAAAGGACTCTGGGCTGACCGCAGCCGTGGCACCCCAGAGCCCTTTAAATCCGGCCCCAACCCAGCCGCCGAAGCCGCAGGCGGGGGGGTTAAAGGGCTCTGGGCTGCCAGCTGCGGCGGGGAGCCCAGAGCCCTTTAAATCCCCACAGCAAAAGCCGGTACAGTCTGGCATGGCGTACTGGCTCTTGCCGGTATGCCGTACCAGCTTGTACCGGCTTACTTTCACCTCTGTGGACAGGAGTCAGTTATTCTCCCTGTCTAAGTAGTAGAGGGCAGAGATGGTCTAGATCAGTGGTGGGCAACCTGCGGACCACACATGGCCCATCGGTAATCCGCTGGTGGGCCAAGAGACCATTTGTTTACATTTGCATGGCTCTCCACAGCTCCCAGTGGCCAAGGTTTGCCATTCCTGGCCAATGGGAGCTGCGAGAAGCAGCGCAGGCCACAGAGACATGCTGGCCGCTGCTTCCTGCAGCTCCTATTGGCCAGGAACAGCAAACCACAGCCACTGAGAGCTGTGGGCAACTGTGCCTGCAGATGGTCAGTGTAAACAAACTGTCTCATGGCCCGCCAGCAGATTACCCTGACAGGCCGTGTGTGTCCTGCGGGCTGCAGGATGCCCACCACTGGTGTAGATACGTAACAAACTCACCTGGAGTATTGGGAGCAAGTATGAGTGGAAGCTCAACACTCCCTAGAAGCAGGTGGCAGAAGGGCCCATGCACATTAGCACCCAGCAACCCTAACTTGGGGAAGGGAAGTTCATAATGTTAGTGGGAATGCAGAAGAAGGAGGGAAAGAGCCTTGGGCAGGGAAGCCCCTTGCCTGGCCTTTTGTCTTGCTGCATCTGCTCTGCTCAGCTTGCTTCTGGCAGCTGCTTTATGGTGACTACCAACTCCGAGCGGAAACAGAGACCAGAGAGACAGAAAGACACATAGCCACCTGCTCAGCAGGCACCACAGTGCCTACCAATAACAGGAAGGAACAACTCCTAGGGAATACCTGTTGCCTCCCAGCTGGATGCATGAGAATCCAAGGGGAGGGGCACCTGTAGCTATGAGCATCCTGTGAGATGCATGACACTTGGCAACCTTGCTCCCAAGCCCTAAGCAATCTCTCAAAAGCCTCTATGCACATACCCTGGAATCTGAAACAAACTCACTGTCTCTACTCACTCAAACATGTGACACTGAACGTTTTTGGAGTCAAGTGATCAAGTGAGTAAGTAAGTGTTTAGCCCTCCTGGTTGTGGAGAAAAGTTTGAAAACATGACCCAAATTATCTCTAAAGGCTCAGGTCCAGGTCCTCAAAGATATTTAGGCACCTAATTCCCATTGAGGATCTGGGCCTCAGAAAGCAAATAAAAAGAACCCAACATTTTTTTTTAAAGTTGCATGATTTGTAAACCAGTCACATGACTTGCTGTGGTCTGACTCATGATTTTTGAATGAATGGGGTTGGCAGTATTGCATATATACACCTTAAACCAAGCCCCATTTATTCCCATACAGCAAAAACAGCACTCATTCACCATCAGTGAAACAAGAACCCTCCCCCCCCCATATACACAAACCACTCACTCCCCCTTCCCCAGCAAATCCCTGTCTGTAGTAGTTCATGGAGGGAACCAAAACAAATTGAAGGGACTATGGCTCTAACTAAGTTTCCCCCTAGTTTGTTACCTCAGCACAAATCTTATAGAGCTGGTCACATTTCTCTTATCAAAATGATTTTCCAACAAAAGATGCCCTTGTTGCAAAACCAAAATTTTCTGCAGGAAAGTTTCAGTTTTGCCAAAAAATTCAATTTTCCATCGGAAAGCTCCAAATGACAGCTCAGCAGCTGCCTGTCTGGGAAGTTCCTGTCCAGTTCACTTTCTGCCAGTGAAACTGACAAAAGCTTTTCTGCAGGATGGCTCCCTGGCCCTTACCCGCTCCTTCATCCCCCACCCCGAAGGTTTGGGGCTGCAGAAGCTGAGAGCCCATGAAACTGAAAAGAGCCTTCCAGCCAGACAGCTCAAAAATTCTGTTTAAGTTCTTCTAAAACTCAATTTTTCTTGGAAATTGTTCATGTGAAAAATGTCCTTTTTGTTGTTGTTGGTTTTGTGGGGTTTTTTATATTTTGCTCTTGTTCTGGATAACTTTTTTTTAAAAACATGACATTTTTCATGGAATGGGAATTGTATTTTCCAGCAGCCCTACCAGGCTTAGATTGTGAGTAAAGTCTTTATTTGCATAGACATCTGCACCAAATCCACGGTGCAGTAGGAAGTGAAGATGGCAATTCATTAGTTGCCACTCTTCACCCTGACTCCATACTGAACCAGTGCCCTAACATTGTACAGGGAGATACATTACAGGCAGAAGTGCCGTCTTGGTCTTGACCATGCATGATCATTAAACATCCTTTGGCATTTTTCTCAAGAGCTGGAGGAATGACCCCCCACTGTACTGACCAAATTCCATTTTACTTGATTGCATGCTTCCTCTGGTTCCCCTTGTAATTTCAGTTGAGTACAGTAGTCTTCACTTCTTGTCCTAAACTGTTGTTGTCTTGCCATGCAATATTAAACAGCTTCAATGTTCTACCCCAGAAGTTGCTGCATTTCAGTGGTGGATGGCATGATTCCTACATATTGTACACTCTGCAATCAGTTTTGTAAGATGCTTGGTATCCATTTGGATGAAAAATGCATGCCCCTGTTGTCATTCTGATCTCAGTAGCTGAACAGAAGTATGGGGAACAGCAGACAGTTCACAAAGAATTGTGAAAAGCTCAGCTTTCCCATTATATAATACACACTAAAACCTGTCTCTATTGAGCTGTCCATGATAAGGTCATCTTGGCATTTGATAAAGAGAATAGGCATTATGTTAATTTGTCCTGGCTAGAGCTGGCCAGATAGTATATTTAAAAAAAAAATTGGAATATGTTATTGCTGACTGATGGGAAAATGTGTGAGTAATTTGTTTGATAAATATTGTTCAACCATATGTAGTTAGCCAAATCATGAAGAAAAATATTTGTGAATGATTTATTTGAGAATTTACAGAAGAAAGTGGTCAAATAAACTATTTGACAATATTATTCAAACAGCACTAGACTTGGCCAACATTCCCCTTCTCAATAAAATAAGCTTCAGTGTCCTAGACAAGGGCCTCATTGAGGAAAACACTTAAGCATGAATTTAAGTCCATCCCTACCCAGGAAAGCACTTAAGCACATACTGTACTTAAATGCTTTCCTGAATTGGGCCTAAGTGCTATTTATTACTAATCATAGACTAGATTCTATCTTTGAAAAAAATGCCCAATGTAATAAAATAATACTAGTCATAATTAGGAATACCTTTTACTTCTCTGGCACATTCCAGTTGAGGCTCTCAAAGCACTTTACAAACTTAATGAATTTAGTGTCACAGCTGCTCTGCAAGGCAGGAATGTATTATGAATTCAGAAGAAGTCTGGGTCCTTGGAAAGACACAGGCAGACATTGTTTTCTGCAGGAATCATTACTTCATAAACTCTTTCTCAGACTTCATCTAGACTCCTTACAAGATTCCTTGACACAGCATATAGGCTAAATTTTCAAATCTGGATGCCTAAAGTTAGCTTTTTAAATCCAGATCTATACAGCTCAATATAAGTTGCCTGATATTAAAACATGCTGACTTAAATATAGGTAGCTTGAGTTTTCAGAAATGCTGAACACACACACACATACCATTTAAGTGTCTACGCATGGATTTAGCAGTGTAAATTTTAAAACCCAGTGCCTAAAGTTACACTGTTAAATCCATATGTAGACTCCTAAATCAATTGTAGCCATAATAGCTAGAGACTTGCAGGTTACAGAGACACGTCAAGATGCTGGCTGGCCCCAAAGCATATTAGGAACCTAAAAGGCATCTTGTCTGATCCTGGAGTCTGGGTTGAGGAAAGTGAGGACCATTGGTCATCTCCTGCCTCAAAAGAAAAAGGAAGGGAGCTCAGGGCCATTAGGAAGAGCTGAATCCTGCAGAACAGAGATCCTGTTGCAAAGGCTGCTCTGGAGACCAGAACTGTGGGGATCTTCCCTCTCTGCTGAGACCAGAGGAGGGGATGCTAAGGAGAGCTTTCTGGTTTCAGATGAAAACTAAGGAAAACTTGGCAGCTTTGGTGGGTTTTGATATGTACTTTTAGGTTCATTTTAACTTGAAACTTCAAGCATACAATAGAAGATGCAAATGCATGCAAAATAAAAGCAAGATAAAAATTCACAGATGACATGGCAAAATTTTTCACACAGGTCCAGCAGCAACCCAGAGAGTGTGATGCTTAAATAATAACAGTATACAAGACAACCTGTGTATGCATTTCCCTTCAATTTCTTTCTAGGTGCCTCTTCATGCTTCAGCATCTCTTGCTCATTGTGATTTGGTGCCTCTCTCTCTATTTTGCTTCCCCATTGGGTGACCAATTAGCTAGTTATCAAGCCAGCAGGGAAATGGGTCAGGAATTGCAGATGTCTCAGTCCTCACTGCCAGGGGGCATTTGATAACAAGCTATTGCACACTGCCCTGCAAATCTATTGGTTGGCATGTCTTTCTTGAGTGTTTGCATAAGGACTCATTGATTCCAGAGTCTAGCATTTTGCTCTTGACCCTGCAGCTGTTTGGGTATCTATGATGAAGCAGCCTTGTCAGCTCATCCAACGATTCTGGCGTGAGTCTTGGAGAATTTTCAGAAAGGCAGCTTGCACGATCACTTCTCACTGTAGCCATATCTGTTACCAATCCTTCCAATTAGCCTTTCGCTGGGGAATTCTGCAGCACTTTATGATACTGCCCAGTGCAGCTGTGCCTTTGTAAATCTTATATTCCACTTCAACAACTGGCTTCGAATGCGGCCATTTGGCAGAACAATGAGCATGTCTGGTGACCGAGTCCAAAAGGCCAAATTATTAGGTACGAAAAGGACGGTGCATTATCATAAGATGAAATATACTGTGAGTGTCTTGGCAGAGGAGCAAGTGCCCACACTATGAGCTGCACCAGTTGCCAGTAAGAAAAGAGATTCATTTCAAGGTCTTGCTCGTGGCACATAAAGGCCTTAATACTATATGCCCAAGTTAGTTGAGCAACCAAGTCTGCCTGTGACCCTCTTACACCAGGGCAGAATTTAGCTCCAAGAGAGACTGTAATGTGCTAGGAAAAGCCTCAAAGAGATGCACATATCATAGGCATCAAAATTAATATCTTGTGCAATGGTTAGCACACACCAATCCAAGATATGGGTTACTTGTTTTAGGGGGAGAAGGTGATTGGTCTATAGAAACAAAATTAATAAATAATGTTAACGTTGTTTTAAACAATCCCCTTGGCTAGGCTTTGAACAGTTTGGAATATATCACAAAAGCTATACAGTTCAGGTGTGCACACAGAGGCTACAGGCAAGGAGGTTGAATCATTATTCCTTTACATTGTTTTTGGCACTCCATTCAATTCAATGAAGTTACAATGTACAAATGGACAGAGAATCAGGCCCAAGCTTTCTCTCAATCATTGGAACACACAGGAACCTTTGGCTATTCCGTATTCTCTTGCAATTCATATCCTCAGGGAGGGTCTCAGGCCATGGGATCTTTAGATTGGCCTGCTGTTCCTCTATCCTGTACAAAAGTGAGGTTTTGGAATATTGAATCTAGCTGAGAAGGGGGAGAGGGAGCAGTGTGTTTGCCACAGGGATGGGGAGGGGAGTAGAAGGGTTGACCCCCTTGAAAGAGGACTGAAAACTTGTCAAATACTGAGATGGAAAGGGTTGGTACCTTAGAACATACAGAGCTTGTCATGGGGGATCAGGTGAGCTAGGCAGCCATTGAGACAAGGGATGTAGGTTTGTTATGGGGGTTTGGTTACTATGAGAGAGCATCAGGCCCTGTTTTTGGAGGAGTTATGCGAGTCTGAGATCATTACTGGCGTGTGTGAGAGCCTTCAGGAAACTGGCTCTTTCTAGTTGGACTCTACACAGTCATGAGACAAGCCCAGATGAGCAGCAACAGAACCTCTCTCCATTCTTGGAATAAAGTTTGATCAGAAAAGGCCGCTGTAGAGAGGAAAGTGCAGGCCTTTTCTTTCAGCAGGGATTTCCCAGCCAGCAATTGTAGGGGCTCCTAGCTCTCTCTTAACAGCCAATAAGCAGGTGCTGTGCTTGCTGGAGTGGAATGAGTCAGGAGGAGGATCTGCCTGGGAAGATTTGCTTTAGGGCATGCCCAGATGGTAACTCCCAGGCTGTAAAGTCCCAGGCTGCACAGAAAGAGGAGGGAGCTGCTGCAAGGACATGTTTGGATCTGGAAGTGCGAACATAGAGGTGATGACTGTTTCTCTGGCCATGAGAATAATTCTCACAACTGAAATAGAAGCTTGGCCATTGGAAGAGTTGCTCCTAATGCCTTAAACAAAGTTCTGGAAATGCTGGCATTTTACAAATGAGAACATTGGATGGAGAAGTCTAGTTCCAAAAGTTAAAACTCCTTCCCCCACTCTTGGCTACAGGCTTCTTTTCAGGCCCTTCCCTGCTTCAGTTGGAACAGCCTCCCACTTCCCAGCACCCTGTCTTCTTACAAATCTTTCCTCAAACCAACTTATCTAGAGGCTTTCCTACGTTCATCTCCTCTGTGATTACATCCGCACCTTTTCAGACCTGAACAGCTGTCCCCTGCACAGGACTGATCTGAGTTAGACTATATGTTATTTGGAGCAGTGACCCTCCCATTTATATTGTCTGTAAACCACTACATGCCCTTTGAATAAATATAGCTCAGGTGAACTAACAGGGCACAGGAGAGGGAGAATTCCAGTGTCATCTACTTGGTTCTACAGACATTCCATCCATCACAAATCCAGAAGCAGGTTATCAAGTAACATCCATGCATCCTCAGAACAATTTGTCACTGGCTGCTCAGGAATGAAAGGGCCCAAAGAAAAAATGGCAGAAAAGAAAGGCCCAGGCTGGGCAAAACAAGGTCTCACAAACTTCTTAGATACCAGGGAGCTCCTGTTTAATTAGTTAATGTAGCTAATCTTCTTAGATTACACTCATCATACTTAAAGCCAACACAAGCAAATCTCTGCATCTCACTTTGTTATTTGGGAGTGGAGATTCTATCATTGATTTTATTTTTATTGCTGTAAAATAATAGAAAGCTTCATGAATGAAGCTGACAAAATACAGTAAGAGTGTTATTTTCCTACAGTAATATAAAGTGGTGACGTGACACTTAAGCAGGTAATGAATACAACCAGAAAAAAAAGAAACAAAAGAAAGAAAATAAAGGAAAAGAATAAGTTCATCAACTTTTCTCTTGAGGGAACATTCTAGTTTACAATCTTATTTTGTTTTTGTTAAAATAATTTGGCAGAGAACACCACATGCACAAACACGTACGCCTTCTCAGATTATAACTGTGCTGATCTGCACAGAGTCACAAGGTTCCAGGGCTGTTGGACACATTCCAATATGGAGGAAGAGTCAGGATTTTTCCATTGCTTACAAATGAGCGCCAGTAGCAGAAGCTGTTAACCCCAAGTTCACTCCGTCACATTCCCTAGAGTTTAAATACCCCAATATACAAGATTCCAGAGTGGTGGGCACCAAAGAGCCACTGATTTATTTCTGTGAAACACAAACCAAGCAACCTATCTAGAGGTAATTTTGGATAAGATCAGAGAACATGAAGCAGTGGTCCCTGCTGAATGCAGTGCATACAACATCTGTCAGAGACTTGCCAACTTGTCCATTTTCACTTATATCTGGCTGAAACAGAACAATCCTACATCTCTGGCTTGAGAGGATAATGGGAGGGAGGTTCTTTTTTGTTATCTAAAGAAAAGTATTATTTTGGCAAGGATACCAAGGGAAAGTTAGATTGAAGAAATGCATTTAGTTCTGAACACACTGAGGTTTGTAGATGTGAAGCTGTCTAGAGTAGCTCATGACCATGAGTGCCAATGTCAGGGCACACTATCACCAGAACAGGGTACAAACCCCAGACTAGTGGTATGTTCTATAATGCAATTTCATGAACCAAGTAACAAGTGTGAACTCCTAAAGCACCATAACAGCTTTTCCATGGAGTGACAGACTATCCCCTTGGGCCCTCCAGACATCTATCCTGCCACCTAGATGAGCCTGCCTTTGTGATAGGTGGTCCTTTACACCAAAAATCCACAATATTATTCACGTTACTCCCAGTCCCAAAGGACCAGGCAGTCACCCCAGGTCAATTGTACCTTACATCTCTCACCAAAGACAATGCTTGTAGCCAATCCTGTAATAAGAGTACTAAAGATGTATTAACTAGGAAAAAGAAATGAGAGTTGTTTACAAGGTTATAGCAGGTAAACCTAGGACTGTCTGAGGTTTCAAAAAGTAATAGAATCTGCTTTAATGCGCAAGCTTTGTATGTCCTTTGGGGCTAATTCAAGCTAAACAGCTTTGGGATCCCTTGCTTATGCTCAGAAATATTGCCCTCTCCAAATTCCAAGCAGCATAGTGATAAATGTGATAAATTTTCTTTATAGGGATTTGTATCCCTTTCCTCCAGAGCTCAGTCTGATGGAACAAGGATTTCTGCACATCTCCTCTTCATGTGTGGTGGTGGTGGTGGGAGAACTAATGAAAGTCTTTTATTCACTGATGTCCCACAATGGTTTGTCTGGTGTCTTTAGGTCTTTTTTTGTTGGGCAGAAGGGGATACCTGGTGTGGCAAACTTGTACTTCCATACTTGGTAATGCTTCTCTCCTGACAGTGGAGGTCTACAGTTTTAGAGCAAACACTTTTATAGTTACAAACATTTAATTATTACCTTTTAACTTACAATACAGATATTATAAGTGAGATTAATGCACGCAGTCATATTCAAGCATTTCATAAAGTCTAAATAGTCTACACATTCTTATCACTTAACGTCTATTTTAACAATTCTAACACACAGGTGAGTCAAACTCAATTCCAGCTATGCATTTGTCATTGTTGAGTGAGGCTTCGGAGCCTTGGTATTATCTGGCACATAGTCTGTGAGCATCACAGCAGTTGTCACAAGATGGGCTGATCCTTTAAGAGATTGGGCTCAGCTTTACCCATGCCTTGTCATCCAGTCACGGGTGATGCAGTTGGACCTGGTCATGGGCTCGATCATCACATGATGGTAACCCAAGGGCATGGCTTCCTAGAAGGGTGAGCCTACGCCATCAGAGAGAGAGAGAGAGAGAGAGAAAGAGATCAAAGATTAAGAAGAGTTGGAGGGGGGGGCGCTTTCCAGAAAACTCTCAAGTGTGCCTGAGCTCCCCTGCTCAGAGGAATCTGGGGAACAAAGAGCAAGCAAGCTGGGAGTGAAGCCCTAATACAAGGGTAACCGAGAACAGAGACTTATGGAAGGATCCCGCAGAGGTTCCAGAAGGGACCCAAGGTCAAAGAGGGCTGGAGAAGGGACTCACCATACCAGCAAGGTGAAAAAACCTGGCTCAAGCTACCTGAAGTGAGGGACTGGAGCAGAAACCTCAAGCAGAGTGTCTTTAGGAAATCTCATGTAGCAGGACCTGAGTGCTTGGAAAGAACTGTTTAGCCCAGCAAAGGACTGAAGATATTGTGGAGCAGGGGAAGATTATTTTGGTGTAAGTTAGAATATGAATGGTTATAATAAATTGGATCCTAAGAAGTGGGAAAATGTATTCTGCTTCTGGAAGCTAGTTCCAGAATCATGGGCCAGTTGCAGAGAAGTTCTGTCTCTGTGACAAAGTTCCTCCTCTACCTTGGTGGGTCCTGCGCTTATTGGCAGATTTGTTCACCTCAGTGATCTTCCCCTCTGGTGGAACCCACAGTCTGGGTTAGCTCCTCCTGTGTCTGATCAGGAGTTGGGAGGTTTGGGGGGGAACCTGGGCCCGCCCTCTACTCC